>NW_008610397.1:0-398 GCF_000691845.1 Merops nubicus | reverse complement strand
CCTGATCAATTCCCACCCAAGGCTGGCGAGACTATGGGTGAAAACCAGTCAGGAGGGTCTTTCTTGCCTGGTTGGGAATATCATCATTCACATGATTCAGCCTTCATTCAGTCCTGGAGGTTTAACCCCAACACTTCACAGCGATAAGGCTCCACTACCATCAAGGACTGGTGCGCAGACCAAGGTCACTGCTAAAGCCTGTGTACCACTCTGAGGGGTGCAGAATGTCCCAGACATGACAAGTGACTCTAAACTGACCATGGAGTACTCCATGCCATATCCAGCATATTCAGTATAAAGCTGAAGGATCGTGAGAGTTAATTTCTTCTCTTTTGCCTCTCCTTCACTGGCCAGCATCTGAAGAGGGCTCAGTCCATTCTGCCTTTGATCCTGAGCTG
>NW_008610396.1:25549-25775 GCF_000691845.1 Merops nubicus | reverse complement strand
GGTTAATACCAGCAGAAAATACCAAATAGGTTTGTTCCTCTGTGGGAGTAACACCATGCCTCTTATTAAGGTTATTTAACAAAAGCACTGAGTATTGTATTCAAGTGATAATAGTTCCAAGAATTTGTATATGAACACAAATTTTTAAATCTTTGAGAATGGTGGTGGATAAAGATTTAGAGAAGATAGAAAGATCTATAAGTGCTTTAGAAACATCTTTAAAATC
>NW_008610396.1:19183-25149 GCF_000691845.1 Merops nubicus | reverse complement strand
TTTGCCTGCTTAAAGATTAACCAACAGAACTTGCTATAAGAGCAGTCTGTTCGAAATCGCATGCTTGCTTGCTTTGAACCTATAGTTATTCTCTGTTGTAAACAATGAAAATAGGGGGAAGAATTTGGGTTAGGTCGAGTAATCATGTGTGTAACGAAACAATCACCAAGAACAATACAACCCCCTCCTTCAAGACCACTGGAAGGCAGAAAGGACCCCCTAGCAACAGTTGGCGGAGACGCAGAAGGAAAAAAGCGATACATTACACCGGAAAAAAGAAGAGTATATAATAAGAGACTTTGGGGGGGGTTGTTGCGTGCCGTTGGTGGAGTGAGGAAACTCCCCGGCCACCCAGCACTGTTTTACTTATTGCTGCTTGCTTAATAAAATTACTAAATTAATATTGGTGTGGTTTCGCTAATAAAATTATTATCCCAGCTAAGCATCACAAGTATTTAGTCAATCGATATTGGTACAAATATATCTAGAAATCTTCTTATAACCCTTATTCAAATACTTTTTCTGACTGCTTATAAGTGACTTCATTCACTGTTATTAGATGTTTCATTAAAAAAAAAACCACAGCAAAAAGGAAAAAAAAACACAACAAATTGCTGATTTTCTATGAGATGTAATCTCTCACAGCTACCAGATGTAATTTACATCTGTGACTAAGATTTCCGTTTGAGACTATTTTGTACTAGCTGTTGCTTCAGATTCATGAACCACCACTTAAATTCAGCTATAAGACTTCAACTTGGTCATTTGCTAAAAGCAAAGCCAAAACCCTTTGCTGCACCAAAACCACTTGGAGAAATTAATGAATTGAAATTTTAGTACACCAATCAATGATCAGTTGAAATATATTTAAGCAGTAGTATCTGATATTTGTAATTTATATGTTTAGATGTTACTTATATAATACTCTTGTGTATACATATATATATTCTCAACTCAAATATAGCAAAACAGAGGGAGGACAAAAAAATAATAACAGAAGAATTAAATTTCTTTCACAAACTTCTACCAAATAAATTGTAATTTTCCATAATTTGTTTTAAGGATTATTCTGGGATGATGAAATTCAATGAAGCTATCTGATAGATTCCAGCTGCAAATGAGTATTCAGTCTACAAGACCAGATGATATCCAGTCCAAAGTGATTAACCCCTGAAAAATACATAATACAGATGTCAGGTACTCAGCATTACCCATTTTACTTACAGGTTTATCCCTACTGGTTTGCACCACCTATTAAAGAAGATGGCTTAGGTGACAGAAAGGTTCTCTGAAGTAGGAGCTCACCTAAACAAACAAGAAAAATTTTGAGCAGTGATACAAAATGTTTTGGTTTGGTTTGGTTTGGTTTGGTTTTTTTTGTTAAGTAGTTAACAGAAATAGTTAATGAGCTATTCCATCAAATGAATATAAACAAAAAATAATTTCAAGACACCAAATTCTACCTAGGAAAGTACTTCACAAGCTGAACTGAAGTGAAAAAAACCTTGCTAATTACACTTAATTCTGAAAGGTGACACCTTTTGTAAATCTCCTGTTCCAGTGTTGAGATAGAAAATGAAAAGTGTGAAATCAAAGGGATCAATTAATTTGTAATGATCTGCTGCTTTTTGTAGCTTAGAAGACTCCAAATAGCTCTAAATCTTAGTTTAAAGTCATGTTGACCTATTCATCAAGAAAGGTCAGATGTCTCAGGATGTCACCTTTTTTCAGCTACTTATCTGGCAGTAAGAATACATAATAAAATCTTTCATCCTTGAGATTCCTAGCAGGTAACTCATGGCTTAAAATGAGTTTGTGGACCCAGAAAGATTTTCTCCAGATTATGGGTCTTCTCCACATTTACTACAACTAAATTCAGACTGAGGTACTATAGATTTATTTTATAATACAGAATATAACTGATTCCTGTTGTGACTTTTTAATGCTATCAGATTTTACTTTATTATAGAATATTTCCTTGCAATTTTTACAACTGCTCTTATGTACACCTTTGATACAGAATTCCCTTAACATTTTTGGTTAATTTGTTAGTTAAAAGAAGCAAACAAACAAAAGAAAAATATCTTGATCACTTACAGTTTTTAAGCAAGATCTAACAATGTATTATTGCCAACTAAGTAGAATCTCAGATGCTACCTGGACTGAAAATTAATGGGCATGACACAATTTTTTCCACACATATTATACTAGTTCATATAGGAGGTGAAGATTCATTGTTTTTAATATGATTTGTTGCTCTGTAGAGGGCGTCAGCTGACTGGGTATCTTCACTGATAGTGGTGCTCTAGAGCTCTTCTTACAGTAGGCAAACATTTACTGTACATGTAGAGGCATCATGACTTCCTAAATTTTAAGGCTTGCAGAACTTATACTAAGGTACATCAATGCATGAACTTGAAAATATTTCAGGAGAAAAGGAAGCAAATATTGGCTGTCAGTTACAGAATAGTTTTGGTAGCACAATCAAGACTGTCATCTTTTCTGAGTAAAACACAGCGAAGGAACAAGCTGTGCAACAGGCAAAAGTCATGTGGCAAAATTCTAAATATTGCCTTTCTTTTTCCCCTAAGCCTCTGTAATGAAAGCTGTTCCTGTGCAGTTATCAAACAGGAGATAATCTTAGCATTAATTTGAGTTACTCTGAACCATTATCATAGTACAATCATCTTGCTAATAATTCAGCAGCATCAGATTATGAGCACCAGACATTTAAGTGTAAATACAGTAAGTGGCTCTTTATCTCTTTTACATAACACAAGGAAATACAATTTTACATCTCATTGTATCTCTTAAGTTGCCACAATGTCTTTAGGAATGTTACACAGATCTGGCATCATCATTTCCACCAAACACACAATGTCTACCATAGCTTCTACCTTCTTTCCAGAAACCACAAGTAATGTATATAACACAGCTGCCAGACTTGACAACAAAGACCAAGTCCAAAACAATTTGCGCCATTTACTATTACTCTTTGAGCATAATTAAGAAAGGGTAAGAAATGCTGTGCAACAGCAGTTGTCAGAAGGGAATGATAAAATATGAAAGAAACAGCCCTGCAGATATCAAGATGAGAGAATAAGGAAGGGAAGGAGGTGCTCCTTCAAGTTGCCCTCCTGCAGCCCCTGGAAGACCACACCAGAGGAGCCATCCACCTTGCAGCCTTTGGAGGATCCTACACTGCAGAAGGTGCATGTGCTCTTAAGGAAGCTTCAGCCAGTGAAAAGCCCATGTTGGAGGAGGCTCCTGAAAGAAGCTGCAGCCACATGGAGAGGAAGGATCCCATGCAGAAGCAGGTCTTCTGGCAGGACCTGTGGTCCACAGGGGACCCATGCTGGAGCAGTCCATTTCTGAAGGACTTCACTCTGTTGAAAAGACTCACACTGGAGCAGTTTGTGAATAAATACAGCCTATGTGAAGATCCATGCTGGAGAAATAAGTGAAGAACTGCCTACTGTTGGAGAGACCTTGTGCGGGAACAGTGTGAGGAGGAAGGAGCAGCAGAGGCCACATGATGAACCGATTACAACCTCCATCCCCCATCTCACCGTGCCATTCACAGAGAGGAGGTAGAAGAGCTGGGAGTGAAGCTGAGCCTGAGAGGAAGGGAGGAGTGGAGGGAAGATGTTTTTAGTTTTGTTTTTGTTTCTAACTATCCTGCTCTGTTATTAACTGGCAGTATATTACTTTCCCCCAAATCAAGTCTGCTTTGCTTGTGACAATAACTGGTAAGCAATCTCCTTGCCCTTATCTCAACCCATGAGCTTTTCCATCTTATTTCCATACTCTTGTCGTGCTGAGGAGTGACAGAGTGGCATGATGGACACCTGTGCCTAGCCAAGGTCAACACACCACAGCCAGGCACAGGTGCTTAGGTAACTTAAGCTATAGATCTCCATCAATTACAATGAGATCAGACACATGGCCATATCTAACCCAAAACAGAGCTGGGTAAACAACTTCACATTTTGAGAAATTATCTTCAAAACTCAAGACCTATTTCTGCATATGCAAAATCTTGAACTGGCACACACTCAATTATGTGAAATTAAGATCTTTTATGTCTGAAAAAGGCATAAATAAACCAGAATATTTCCTTGTAGAGATCACAGAAATTGCTTTGAAAATATCAACGGCATTCTCAGTATCAGGAAATATATCTACTACTCCTTTTTTTTAAAAAAGAAAAAATAGTTATCCATCAAGATTAATATTAAAAGCTTATCTAAATTGCCTTGCTGCTTTCTCTCTGATAGCAGTAATTGCTGTTATTGTTGATGTTCTGTCTCAACTATATTACTCAAATAATTTCTTTTTAAACTCATGGACAGTAAGGTGTGTTAAACACCACAGTTCAGATGCAATGTTTGACATGGGAAGTTCCTCCAACCTTAGTTACAGGTATCAGAAAATGAATGTAGGGCAGCTGCACTGCTTGCACTGCATGCTTTCCACAAGCACCTGGTACTAACCAATGCCAGAAAGCAAGCTGAGCCTTAGGACTACACACTGTGCATTTTGCTTTCACCCCTTGCCTTCAAGCTCTCATTCCTTCTCTGACTGATTCTTTATCCTTTCTTCTCTCCTTTCAGCTTAATTTTCTCCATTACTTCTTTTTTCAATTTATTGACAGTTTTTTTCTTAAATTTCTATAAGTCTCTCCATAGTAGCACTCAAAATACATTGAAAAAGATGGTGCCTCTCCTTAGAGAATGAAAAAAGAGAACATAAAGTACAGTTTGTTGAAAGAATTCTATAACATTTATCAGGATGACAGTAAATAAAAGCTTTACTTTAGGGCTGAAGAAGGCTTCAATTGAATTTATTTCAGTATTTATGATGAAACATATAAACTTTGTGTTGAAAGTTTTTCACTTTTCACCCTAACTCTTGTAGAAAGATTTGAGTAGCCATACTAAAGTATTTCTTTGTATTTTTATATGGAAGTAGTAATTTTCTCATCATTCTGTGCTACTTTTTCCATTGTGGTAAGAGTGCCCCCAACATTTATCTGAGTATTATAAAGAGCACAAATGCCTGTATTTCTCTGATATTAAGAGAAAACAGAAAATAAAGAATTCAGATTTCTCATTATAAACTCAAACATACTTGATCAAATTAAAACAACAAAAGTAGATTTTTAATTCACAATCTTGAGTTCTCACCAAGAGCAATGAAAGTCAGAACTGCAAACTGAGGATGTAACTCTCTGACACCTCTTGCACTTTCTGGTTTTACTGAATTTTCAGTTTTATTGTGTGCTACTTTGTTCAAACAGAACCAATTCTGTTCAGTGATTTTACTTTCCAGCTAAGTCTTTTCTAAGTACCTTCACTTTCTGAAGTTAACTGCACAATCTTGCAGACAGTGTCCGCGTCCAGAAGTGACAGCATTTGATGATTACAGTTAATATCAAGGATTGGTATGCAAAAAGGTGCCTGCTTATACTTGCTATTATAGAAACCATGTTCACTGCCAGATCTTGTGTGCCACATTGGAGTGACGTAAGTGAAGGGGTGGTAAGTAAAAAAGTCACACCTGTGGGGAGGAGCAGACAGGGACAGGTGACCCAAACCTGACCAACAAGGTATTCCATCCCATATACAGCATGTTCAACATAAAGCTGACAGATCACAAGGGTAAAGCTCTCTTCTTCAATGGCCAGCATCCGGGGAGGACTCTCTCTGTTCTTCTGCCTTTGATCCTAATCCTGAATTCCTGAATCTATTTCTTGTCTGCCACTGAGTCACTCTGTGACCTCCCCAGTGCCTGCCCAGTTGTTTCAATGGTAATGTAACTGCCATTGGAGGGGCTGGGTTTGATACTGGGCTTGTATATATTTGTATATATTTCTTTAATTTCTTATAAGCGTAATTATCTTTACTTATTGCTGTTGTTTCATTAAAGCTGTTTTAGTTTTCTAATCCATAAGTCTTTCTTGCTTA
>NW_008610396.1:17100-19152 GCF_000691845.1 Merops nubicus | reverse complement strand
TTCCCTTTGGGAATGGGTAGGGGTTAATGGAGAGCACCTGTCATTCATCTAGTGGCCAGCCCAGTCCTAACCCTTGACATATAGTAATTCAGTCTGTTATCTGGGAGCATTTTGTTTTAGTTGAACAGGGATAGGCAAATTCTATGCTTATATTACTTTGCTTCGTTTCTTTTTTCCTCCAGCACTGAGTTTCTGTATTGCTTTCATGACAGGATCATTCCTAGTCAAAATCTAATTTACAGCTTAAACCTTAGTCTGAGAGTAGAGCTTCCTATAACATGTATGCAATCCAGGCTGGAAGTTTTAATGAACTCTATAGTGCAAATCTTAAAAGTCTGTCTATCATTTGGATTGACTTTGGTTGTTTTCATTGGAACATTTTTGATGTTTAATCAGCAGCTGTAGAATATAGTATTTCAGCTATAGTATTTTAAGCCAATGTAATTCAAGCCAGTTGCCTTCACTCAAAAAACAATCAAAATATCTGTGGAAAAAATGTGTTTTTAATTTTGTTGATTATTGCTTGAATCATGAAATTGAGACTTGACTTTACCTTGGAAATAACTGGTGCTCTGATCATGTCACTATAGTTCTGAATAACTTTTAATTCCCACTGTTTTTGTGTTTTGGATTACATTTACTAGCTGCAGTCTAGTTAGGTTTCCAGATATACCTGCATTTGGCTGATTGTAAACTAGATAGAAGAAGGAAGTGGATTGGTTTTATAAATTTGTTTGGTTTGTAACATCAATACATAAGTTCCTTCTCCTCTAGGTACTGTAATGTTACAATAAGTTTCTGGTCTGAAAGGGGTTATATTCAAATGAGAGGTACAGAAATGAGAAAAATTAATATAGTGTGCATCTCCAGAGTGAGCGGAGAATCTACAAGCTACATGTTCATAATATTTTAAAATTAGGATGGACTGTTAATAGTGCCACAGCTTCACTGAAGGGAAATTATTATTTCAGCATTTTTCTCTCCCTAAGGAGACAAAATTTTTTCTTACATTTTTACATTTATTTGTTATCTATACATGTCATAGCAATACAACAAGTGAAAAAAAAAGTTTACTTATTTTTTTCAAACTTATGTAAATATCAGCTACTTTACCCCTCTGAAATACTTGCTACAGAGGTTTTCCTACTTTCTCAGTACCCTTTTTGGTTGTCTGCTCATCATTATAACACTTGGTTGGTTTGTACTTCCTTTTGCTATTCCTTCATTTGAAGGATTACGCCTGTAACCTGTTTAATGGAAGACTAGATTAGACAAACATGATGTTCAGGAGCCTACAAAAAACTTAAGCACATTATAACTTTAAAGCTGTTTGAGTCACATGAAAAGTGAAAAGCAGCTATAATAAGATTGAGAGTTTGGCATGGTGCCTCCAAGTGAGGAACTAGCACTCAGTGATTATGTTGCCCTGACTTTCAGAAAGTGATTCTTACTGTACTGTATTGGAACATATAAAGTCAATTGCATTTTCTTAAATTATTTTATGAAATATAAGAGAAAATATGTGGGAACCATTATTTTTTAGGCAATAATTTTGAGTATTTTGTACTTATTAATCCGTAACACATTCAGTACAACCCACGGCTTGTAGTATGCTTTAATTAGATTTTAGAATGAGGGCTCATTTTACCTTGGATGATATTTTATAAACTTAATACAGGGAATGTCCTACCAAAGTTCTGCCTATCATGAAGTCTCTAATTTAAAAATTCCACAAATACTGATAATGCACTGCCCTCTGCAAACAGTTTTTTTAATATGATTTCAGGAATGCAAAACAAATATTATCTAGCTTACTTTGGAAAACACTTTAATCAGAGGAGGCACTTTGCTGGATCTGCTCATCACAAATCCAGAAGAAACGTATCTGTGAAATCTGATGGCAAACTTGGCTGTAGTGTTCATGAGGCAACTGAATTTAAGACAACGGATCCTAAGAGAAGTTAGGAAAACGAACAGCAAATTACAACCCTGAGGAGTCAAAAGTGACTCCTGATTGAAGTCAGATGCAAAACGGGAGCACATAAAAGGTAA
>NW_008610396.1:10788-17069 GCF_000691845.1 Merops nubicus | reverse complement strand
GCAGGAATGAATGACTGGGAAGAAACAGAAAGACATTGGCCAAACATACAAAAATAGAATTTGGGAGGCCCAAAGGTCAGGTGCAAATGAAGTTAGTAAGGGATGTGACAGAAAAGAAGGGTTTCTGAAATCACCTTGGCAGCAAAAGGAAGACTACGGAAAATTTTTCTCTCACTGCTCAATAAAGCATTCTCTGGCTCAGTCTGTTTTGGGTTTTTTTTGTTTTTTTTTTTTTTTTTTTTGTTAGTTGGTTGTTGGGTTTTTTTGTTTGTTTGCTTTGTTTTGTTTTTTGTTGTTCTTGTTTTTAGCATGGTATGCTTTCAAGCCTCCCAGGTCCCTGTGCCTAGTGGCAGCACCTGTGGATTATCACTCTCAATAGAGGAAGATGTACTTAGGCTGCTGTTAAGTGAACTGCACACACAGAAGTCCATGGGACCAGAGAGGCTATGCTCAAGGACTAATGGTTGAGGGAGCTCAATAATGCCACTGAAAGGCCACTCTCTCTTACCTTTAACAGATCATGATAACTGCAGGCAGTTTCTGCAGACTGGAAAAGTCCATTTCCATGTACACCTTCAAGGAGTAAGGTGTGCATAACTCTACACTGACTGGCCTCACCAAGAAGACCTGGTGGGAGATTTGCCTAGAAGCCACAGGTTGGATCACTAAAGACAGTGAGGACAGTCAAAAAACAGAACAAGCTGCCAAGAAAGGGACCTCTACAAGTGACAATAATTAGAAACTAGCTGGGTATGACCCTCAATAGCCTAATCTAACCTTGGACTTAATCCTGCTCTGACTCTAGTTAAACTAGACTCTAGAAGGTCTCTTCCAAGTGAAATTATATGCCAGGATTGTAAGGCCAGAGTAAAAATAAATAGCTTTGTCTGTGCTTGTCCAGCCACAGCTGTCTAAAACAACATAGAATAAACACTATTAAAACCAAACCAAACAAAAAACAAAACAAAAACCAGAAAATTCATAACAACCTTCGCTTCATTTTACTTTGTTGGACAAAATTCTAGTTTCTTCTGAACATAATTTTTTTAATTCAACAGTTGTTTTGGCCAGTTCTTTGGTCTTTTGACTGCAGACCACAGAGAAGTAGAATATCAAATGTAAAGTTGTTTGAAGGTTTATTAGAAAATCTAAATAAGACTTTTGGTCATTATTTCATACTCAATCTTCTTATGAAGGTATTTTTCCATTTTCAGAAGGATTTTAATATACAGTGGAATTGATATGACGTAAGTGAAATTAAATTTACTACAGAAAGGTGGGAAGACAAATGTGAACAGCCGTCTTAAAACTAGTGGGGAAAAAGAACTAAATGAATTAAAAATCCTTACAGATTCATCTGTCTCCTTCTCTACAAACTATTTAGTTCACCAAAATATTGAAAACAGGCAAAAATGTACTGGTTTAAAAGATATATATTTTATGTCCTCCACATTAAACAAGGCAAATAAATAAGTATTTTTTCTGTCAGTTTAGGAATGCAGATTCAGACATTGTCTTGGGTTGTTTTTTTTTTTTTTTTTACCTCATCTCTGCTGAAAAATGTAAGAAGCAAAAATAGGCCAAGTAACTGTCACAAAGGAAAAAAAAATCATTATTCCTGAAAAAAAACCTTTTTATTTTGTTTCAGTAATATATAGGGATAGAAAATTGGACAAAAATTAAAAGACCTTAGATTATTATGACTCCAGTTTTCTTTTTGACGGGAGGTACCTTGAGGCAGATACTGCAGCTCTGGAACACTGTAAATGCAGGTGGACAGAAGAGCTGAAATTTAATATTATCCCATCTATACCTGATATAACCATAAAGGAAGGATCTAGGTTATTTAGATAAAAATGGCATGAGATCACAACTACCAGGGATGCATAAAATGCCAGAAGCATAATACATTTAACAGTGCCAAAATAATAGGAGTCATGTCAGCTGCCAAGTCGGTGGGTAGAAATCATAGGGGAATTAGCTGGCATCTGGGAACATGAATATATGAAAGGCAAGGGAAGAAGAGGAAAAATGGCAGCTCTTAGAAGAGAGAAGACTAGAAACAAAGTCTTAAGAATTAAAAATGCTGAAGAAAGAGGAGAAAGATTTCTATGTTTATTACTGCCACTAATCTGAAACTAAGTGAACTCTGTTTCCTGTGTGCTGCAAATTACCTGGATCAAGCTGTTACCGCTTGCTAAGTGGAGCTATTTTCTCACTTATTACAATTACTGGGGCAATTTAAATATTTTAATGGGGATTACTGTCTGGTTTTACTTTCTAGTATTTGAACAATAGCTTTGGCTTTGCAGTCTTTGGTATTGCACGTGTTTATTATTATTATGGTAGTTGTAGAACAGAAAAAGAACAGTCTCTGTGTCCATCTTCCCTCAGGGGAGAAGGAAGTTTGTATAGTCCAAGTTGCCACGATGACGTGATGTATTCCTCTACACCAGAAAGTTAATTTCTGACTTCATAAATACTCTGGCTGTTTTGGGGTTTTCCTGCTGGAGAACTATAGTTCTGCCCTGAATTTAGAACCCCAGCAGAGAAAACAAGCAGGGAACACTAAGCACCCTTAGTTTGCAGCCTTATACAAGTTCAAATGTAAAAAGACTTGCTGACCTGGAAACTCAGCAGTATTCTCTACAATTTAATCTACACTCTAGGACTGGATTTTTATTTGCAAGGACTCAATAAAAAGCTATAGCTAAAACCAAAATCTCAATGAAGAATAACTATTTTAAGCTCCAATTACAATCCAAAACCAAGCACAGTTTCATATATACTGGCTGCTTTAATACCAGATAAACTCAAAGAATTTCAGAAATTATAATGTCGTACTTTTTATACTAATAATTATCATTAAAAGTAAATAAGATATTTTTCAGATCATTCATAGGTACAGGTCATGAGAAGTCAGTGGTCAGTATAAATCTGCTGTAAGTGTCTGAGAGACTCTGAATCACAGACTTATCAGAGTGCCATGATCTTAAGTATACAATAGTGCTGTGTTCAGCGCAGCTAGCTGTACAGCATCTCATTTCAGAAGTTTTCATTCTCTTCACAAAGAAAGAGCATCACAGCAAAAGAAAATGTTTGGTACATTCACAGTAAATTCGACAGTTGAGTACTACCTGAACTTTTGAAATCTGTATGAAAAAAAAACTACCTTCAAAGGCTCAAACTTCAAATGGCACCTTTTACAACCACTAAGATTTGTGGTGTTTAAAGCAAGAGGGAAGCAGGCATAAGGGGCCTCAGACAACACTATTCTAAGCACACTCAAAACATCTACTTTTGCAGTTCCACTCTCTCATGTTTATGCCCTACCTGTGTGCAGGTATCTTGCGGTTCCCAGCAATCAGGATAACGTCACAGAGCTGCTGTTGCTTCAGGTAGCTCTCCATCTTTCTGAAGGTTTGTTCTGCATGGTGAACAGCCTGGTAGAATTCCTCAGAGCTACACGAATCCATGTCACAGTGGGGTGGCAAGGGGTGGCTGGCTCCTGACAGTCTGTAAACCACAAGAGAAACTCCATGTTGATAAGATGTTACTAGCTGTCTAGACTTCATCACAGGCTTCTCCAATCTAACACTCAATCGTTGTCTCCTTCCCATTTCTCATCATTAGAAATTTAAAGAGAGAAAAATCTTACTGCATTAGGAAGGACAACATAAGTTGTAAGTCTGTTAACACTGGGATGTTTTATTGCCTTTTTTTTTTTTTAGCATAGACATAGAAGCAATAAATTTCTTTCTTTTTTGACAAAGTTATTAAAAATGTCAGTATGAAAAACAAAGATAAATTTCATATATTCATGAGGCTAATAGTATAGCTATGTCTTCATTATTAAATTGATTGGACTCTAATTTTTTTAGCATTTTAGAGAAAAATTGCTTTACAGAATTAACAAATTTTACTTATTTTTCTTAAATATTAGTATGACCACACAAAATAAATAAATAATGGAAAAAGCAATCCTATCTTTCCACTAAGACTGCCTACTGTAGTTCACTTCTTCAAATTCACATTCATTTGACACCACTTGGGAAAGAAAAATAAAACTCTAACTGGCTTAATTTGCAATGAATTTGGAGTATTTCCACAATGATGAATTACATACCTAGTTTTTAACCAAAAGGCTCATTAATACAAAATGAATTTAGCCTACAAAGGTAATGATGTCTAAAATTCAAAAAAGAGAAACAGGATAAAAATGTAAATATTTTTTAATTATATAGCCATATATTCTTAGCTCAAATCTACTCAGTTCAGTGTTTCTTGCTGTCATGGTTTAGACCTGTTGGGAGCTCAGCATCACATGGCCACTTACTCATCCCGCCACCCAAATGAGATGGGAAGGAGAATAGTGAAAAAAGGCAAATCCCCATGGATTGAGATAAAGAAAAACCTAACAGAACAACTCAAGAGGAGGAGTAATAACAGTAATGAAACAACAAAGTAAGTAAATCACTGACTGCTTAGACCTCACTGACCTGACTGCGCCAGCCAGAAACACATCTTATAGGCTCATCTGCTTTATAGGCAGGGCATGCTGTCAGTATGGTATCAAATCTCCCACTGGCTGGTTCAGTTGTCCATCCTGCCTGTGTCCCCCTCACCGCTTGTGGTGAAAATTAACCCTGTCCTAGCTGAACCCAGGACACTGCTTCAGGCTTCCACTGAAAATAACAAAATGTGTCACAAGTACATCAAATACTAGTCCCCGAGGAAACCAATGCTACTGTCTCCACATCACTCATGCCACAGATGATACCCTCTTCTTCTACAAATACGCAATGAGATTGTTTCAGATGAAAGCCATAAGACTTTGTCTATGTTGTGGTACTAAATGTGGAAGATTTCATACATGAAGCTGATTTTTTTTTTTTTTTTTACTTCAACTAGATACATAAAGACATTTTACATAATCAATAGAAGACCAACAGGGGACATATTTTAGTCCAGCATAACAAAAAATATGATCACTTAATCCAAATCAATCTCATTTTATATAGATTCTATTGACAGACAAATATTAAGGAGCATGTAAGAAATATTGATAATTTACAGCAATAATACAACAGTTTCATTATATAAGGTTTGAATTCAGTAGATACTATATTCTATGAATGGTATTAATAGTTGTATAAGATAATGTAATCTGCATTCCTGGTGCTGGATAAAATGGAAACGTACATAAAGATAATAATTTTTAGAAATCAGCTGTTAAATAGAAATATGGTTCTTTAAAAGAAGAAAAAAAAAACCTTTATTAACTTATTGACAATAGGTAGCCTATAATATAGTTTAGAAAAACAGTATTTCCTTTTGATATATACCAGTGATTTAATTTTGAATTAGTTTTTCTCCAAAGTGTTCCACATACTTTCTTACAGTCATTGTATGAGGGTACAAATGTTTAAGGAGGAAAGGCTGGTCCATCTTTCTGTCACAATAACTGCTAGGTTCCACAGCATTCCTTTAAAGTAGCTGGAAAGCTGCATAACTGAAGGTGGCCTGCAGATAAATCTACAGGGAACCAGCTCTGCTACCTCTGCATCTCACCCCAACATCCATTCTGTGTCATATCTGAGTACTAACTTAATAGAACGAGTTACTTTTTAAAATTTACCAACAGTAGCTTGACTTTCATAGCATTAAACTGGATGCTGAGAAATCGTGCGCTGATTTACAGGAAACTGAACTGGCAAAACTTTATTAACCCTGATTCCTCAAGAGAAACAGTTAGGAATTGGTGATTTACAAAGCAGCATTTCCTTAATTCTGTTATAGGCAATCTTGTTATATAGTCAAGTACTCTATGACAGGTATCTCTTGCAAACTCCTCCAAAAGGATAAAACAATCATATTAATTCTCTAATTGGCATAATCTGTTTATGTGCTCCTATCTATTCTGGACTGCTAACCACATAGATCAGAAATCCAAGTTTATTTTCATATCTTTGGATGATCAACAAATTCTTTCACATAAAACTGTAATGATGAAACTAAAGCTCATAAGTATGCATAGTGGGTAGACATTTCAGCTTTTTTTTCTTTTTTCTTTTTTTTTTTTTTTTTTTGTCATTTTGACTGTAGCCCTACACAGTCGTCTTTAGTTTTATTGCTGAAGAATTAGAATGACAACTAATTTACAAGAAATAAATCAGTGCCTAATAAACGAGGTTGCTAGGGTTAAACAGACACACTGCTTCCCTTCCTCTGAGGGTTTAGAGGTGACCACAACAGCAATTCTGAGAAAGAAAAATAGGAGG
>NW_008610396.1:0-10757 GCF_000691845.1 Merops nubicus | reverse complement strand
CAGGAATGAGCAGATCTGTATGGGTTTGTATGTTTGCTAATTCAAAACCTAAGTCTAAGTCAGTTTACTTTTGAACAGATAGGATACTAATCCTGCCTCTTCCCAGCTATTCAAAACATGCTGCCCTTGTCAGATCAGAAAAGAGTAGTGACTGAATTTACACTAGTCCTGTGAGGTTAGATTAGGCTGCAATGAGTTTAGTCTATTGTTCTTGAATCATTAGACAGTGTTGGCCACAAATTTTGCCCTCTTTCCTGTTTTCTATTTATAAACAATGCTTTGCACCCTCTAACTCATCAGTGTATCTGTCACTTAGCAAGTCAATGAGTGACTACTCAAAACAAGCCCCAAAAGGCCCAGCATATTTTAAATTATCATCCTGAAAACTAGTGAGCAATAAGCCTAGGGGAACACAGTAAGTTAAATCTTTTACATATTTTCTAAGAAAGCACAGATAAAACATCTGCTACTTATCCTGTTCAGGAGCTAACTCTTTCATTACATATGCTCTGTCTGCATAATCAATACTTCAAACTCAGTCAGCAGCTTGTTAAAGTAAGAATTATAGTTAAAATGCTTCAGCTATTAAATATTAGTCCTTTTTCTGCCTGTTCATGAAAGGCGTGTATGGGTACATATGACCAATTAGGAATACAAAACCAACATATTTTCTTTCCATAAATTGTTTTTGCTTAGGTAAAGGCAATCTGAATCAGATATGCAGACTGAGATCCTTGCTGATTGTATTCTGCAGGAACTCCAGCACAAATTCACCTGAAGATCAACTGAGTCTCTCAAAACCCTTTCTAGCACTAGTGTATATCAAAATCCTGTCATCAGTGAACAGGACAGACACTAGATAGGATTTTCAGTATTAAGAACACCATGCTTTCCTCAAAGGAGAAATGTTTTAAGAAGACCCCAAAGGTGTTGATGAGAAAATTCAGCCTTTTAGCCTTTACGATCTTTAAAACAGTGTATATAGAAATAAAAACTTAACTCTCAGGATCCTGAGTTTGACTTCTGATTACATCTGACCCCACAGTGCTCCTCTTTTCCTAGAAAAAAACACTTTGATTTGAACAATGGTGCCATTAGCAGGTAAAACATCAGTAATGTCAAGGGTACTAATTCTTCCCTCAGTTTAAGTATTTACAATAGTAAGAAGGAAAAGTCATTCTGGCCAAAGCCGTCAAAGGGACACTTTTAAGGCCTTTGGCCTTTTTGTCCAATATTAGATTTATTCAAGTATGTATAGGGTTTGTGTGGCAAGAGAAATACAGATTAATCCTTAGCAGGTATTTTGGACAGACTAGTTAGTACCCTACAGTTATGTAGATATCTGATCTGCCATCCCCTGTATGTTGTACATTTGTTCACGCTTATAAAGAGCAATACCATACTGTTCAGAATTTATTTTTCCTCACTGACTTTACCTATAAATAAGCTATAACGTAAAGAATAGAGAAATGAAAGCCCTTAGCTTACAGTAATGCAGGCAGGGAGCTAAAAAGAAAATACCAGGGAAAAACGGCTCTCACGTGTAAGTTTAGCTACCTGTAACTTTCTTCTCAGGAAATGGGAAAGTGATTAGTAAAACTTCTACTCTTGAACTGCAAAGATTTGAAAACAGCAATAGCAAACATCAGTAGTCAAAACCATACCCTAAATTAGTTTCAAAAGGAAGAAAAAGAAGTACTTTGAAATAGAGGTGAGAGAATTCATAGGACTTGAAACTATACTGCATTTCTCAGAGTAAATAGAGGCTTAGATGTAGAAATGTTTCCATTCTAGTAATGATATTCATAGAGGCGCAGCAAACAGCACAATCGTATCACTGTATAAAGCAGAAAACTTTATCAAAAACTTAGATATTTTACATATTCAGTTGGACTATATTTCTTTTGCATTCCATTGAAGCCATGGTCTTAGATAAATAACTCTTTAATAAAAAATTTCATTGTTACCAGAATAGTGAATCCTGCTGTATTTAGCTTTTTTCCCTTATACACAATTGATCATGCAAACTTATCCAAAATCAGTTGAATATAATTTAGTGTATATTACTGGGTACGTATCTAAAGTACATAGTCAAGAAACAAAATAAGTCCAGTATTTCAGGGAAAAAAAATGTTGGCTTGTTATTTATAACTTGCAAAAGCACATAAGAAATACTCCATCTAGGAGGGAAAAAGTCTTCACACAATTTGTTCTTTAAAAATTGCTTACTGAATGCTTAGAAATCAATAACCTATGGAATTGCACTTAGCAATTTAAGATGGACTGTTAAAAGCCACTGCTCTCATTAGAGATCACTTGCAAAAATGCAAGAGAGAGAGTTTTATAAAGATGTTAAACCAGTTTCTTACAACAACATCAGGGCTGAATTCCTGTTTGTGACCAAAAGGTATGCTTTTCACTCTGCTGCCAGCAATCGTATCTGCAACTAAAGGCTCTGCCCAGAGGTTCAGTAGGTTGCTATCAATTTCTTTTATAAACGACAAAGTTAGGTAAAAATTCCAGATTAGAAAAGTAAAAAATAATAAGAATTATCAAATCACTAGTTTAGCTCAGGGATTGATGTCTTAGAGATTCCTGTCCTACTTTAAAAAAAATAAAATTAAATGGAATCTAGCAAACATTATAAACTCGTTCTCATTGTATGCATAGAACTGCATAATGTGTAATTTACAGTGGTCTTTCCTCTCAAAGATAATTTGTGGATCAAACTATTTTTAATGCAACTCATTCTTTGGACACCCTAAGGCAAAATTCAGTCTCTAGAATATCTGTGTGCACAGCAAAAATCTGCATGATTCCTCTGTTGTTCTGTGCATCTATGCACCTTGAGAACATTATGAGCCTCAACAAACAAAATACCAGCTACTTATTATTATGTGATTTCAGATTGTTGAAGTACCCCTTCAGAAACAAAGAGACACTAAGAAGTGACCACGGTGCTAGAATAAACTGCTTCTACAGAAAAGAAATATTTTACTTGTTTTGTAGCTGACAGAGAAAAAACTTAGAAGTAGGGTTAGGGAAGGAAGAGTTTGATCACATCATGATTTTTCCATGTTACTAATAAAATATGCAAAGCAAGACTTTTGTTTTAGTTCTATTCGAAATACAGTTGGAACTTTTCTTATCTATGACCCTTCTACAGATAATTATTGGTTGTAATCTAAGCTACTAGCATAGACCTCTCTATTGTCAGTGGTGAGAAACAAACATACGTAAAGATCCTATAGCCTCCTGAAATACTTACTAGTTTCCAGTCCTTTTTTCTTATTTTTGCTTTTTTAATTGTAAAAAGAAAAAGTTAAAGAAAACTAATTCAATTAATGAACAATGAGTGAATAATCTCATGATTTTCCAAGAAAGTACTTAAATTAATTCAGTCAAATTAATAACAAATGCTTTACCTTTCCTTCAGTGTTCCCCTATTTTTTCCAGAATTTATTACTGCCTGCTAATATCCTGTGTCCTAAGAAGTACTTAAACTGTTGGGAAGATTGTTTGTTTTTTTACATATTTTGTTTAAATAATCTTTTATCTCTTCTCACTTTGTCATATTTTATCCTCAACAGTCTTCTAAACAATTACTTCAGATTTTTCCTATTTCTTCTCTTTCTCCAAAGTCCATTGTTCAGCCTTAAAAATTACCTAATTTTTTGCTTACTCACTAGTAATTCTAGCACGTGCCTACCAGTCTTGTGCCCTAACTTCTGCCAATTAAACTTTCAGCTTCTCTCTTCAGTGTTTACAGGTCCCAGCAATCTAGATGCTCTTCCACGGATCAACAACTAAATGGGCTTAGCAATCCAACACAGTGCTGACTGATAGTCAAAAAATGGAATTTCCAAATGGAAAATCTGGATGGACCAGCCACAAATATCAATAGGCCGATATTAGACTTGGGGAAAAAAAATAGTAAAATACCAGAAAATATTATTTTCAGAAAATAATGGGGGGAGGGATAAAAGTTTGGGGTTTCGCCTCCTATAGACAGAAAAATATGGCATTTTAAAGTTTGTTTGATAACCTTGCAAGGTTTCATTTTGATATTTTTTTTTTTTACATTGTACCTATAAAATGTCTTAGAAGGCATACCAAAATATTTATCTCTTAAGGAAAACTTTGTTTCAATTATATCCACTTACAAGAAACTTTATATATTACATTTATGTGAAGATGTAATACATATAAGTATTTTGATATATAAGTTACTTACTGAAAAATTACAGGTCTGTACTACTAATGGGGACTTTTACTTTCCAGTATATCTGTTCTGAGAGATAATATGAAAAGGGGCCCAGGCAGAAATGGTGTCATTACTGACAAAATATCCATTTTGCATACATACCTCTCTCATTAAAAAAAACTTCTTAGCAACTGTTTTGCTCAAGTTATGCAAAATTCCCAAGCAAGCATGTTTGTAGCAAAAAGTAAGTTTGCAGAACTGACTTCACTTAGTTTTGCATGTGATTTTTTATTTACTTTGGTCTTTTAATTTCTGGTTTTTTTTAAGAATGTCAGATCTCATTTTAACAGCTCTTCAGACAATTTTCCTAGAAAATCCAAAGTCTCCATATCATGATTAACAAATAACAGATGAAAATATCTTTTGTTTCTTTTTTCCCTGACAGCTGAGTTGCCTCATACGATCTAAAGCAGTGAGTATTTTTTATCTGTTCTGCACAACCTCTATCAATCAAAGAAAGACACTTTATTTTTTAAATCTACTCTATTCATTTTCATAGATAAGCAAGAAAGACAAAGGGAAAAAAAAGGCAACTATACATTTATTTTCCAAATCTATACACCACTTTTTTAGGTGCCTTTGAAACATAACAAAGACCTCTTACTATTCTTCTCGGCATGTCAAAATAGAACGATTCATTGCAGTGTATCAGAGTGGAAAATTCTTTCAGAACTGAAATCAGTCTCATTATCCTTTCTGAAATTCATTTCAATGTAAAGATGATCCCTTTATAAACCCCATTTCAAGTTCCTATCACTTCTTAAAATCCCAAGAAAACTTTTGAAGGAGATTTGATTTTTTAAGGTTCCTCATCGCAGTCCCACCAGGTGTCTGACAGCTCTAGTGCTAATTGTACCACTACAAACCACTGTCATCAGTCAACAGCCTTGATATTTCCTTGACAAATAACTCTTTTTTTTCATATTTTTGATGTATTCTGCCTCCAAACAGTCTTGCTCTGCAACAATGGATAGAATACATCAACTATCTGCCAGACTGCTCTCTCCCACCCACAGCTAATAGTGCACCCACTGCTTTTTCTGCTTCGCTTGCCCACATAGAGGGAGAAGTTTGTTCCAGCTGTTCTTGGAAAGTTGATGATCAACTTAAATGAATATACAATTCTCCTAGCTACACATAGATACATTTTAATGACTTGGAAACTTATTCATATATTTTAGACTTTCACATTTCTAACAGAGCTTTCTATCCTATTGATCTTACCATCTGAATTTCTTTTTTGTATCTTGGAGGATACAGGAAACAGAGTGCTTAGAAGTATAAAGCTGTGCAAACAGGCACTAGGTGCATATATTTCCACACAATCAATCAGGAGGGAAGCTGTTCTTCAAAACAGAAACCAGTAAAGATGTCACAGGAGACCTCAATGTTTAAATACACATGCCACTGCAGAACAACTTAGAAGCACAACCACCTTTCCTTAAGTTACTCTCAGTAGTTCTCTATTTCTAGCTGAAGACTCAAGGAAGCCTCCTTCATTAAAGTACAACCAAGCAGTTCTGCTTTCATTCCCTCTTCTCTTTCACCATTGGAGAAGCAGACAAGATTGGATTCCTTCCTACTGTAAAAGAATCAACTTAGCCTCGGACTAGAAGTAAGGTTACTACTTCTTCAGAGAGGCATTCTTTTGACCCTCTCCAACCCCACCAAAATCACTACCCTCATTCACCATGCATTTTCAGTTAATGATTTTTGATGCTGAGAAGGAATAATAAGTAAATAAATATGCCACTGCACAAATTCAATCCCTTATATTTGTGAGACTGCTTGCTTCCCAATATGAAAACAAAACGTTGATTTGTGGTCTTCCAAGCTTCTTATGGCATATAAATACCTAAAACAAGAAAGAGTCCAGCAATTGTTACAGGCATTAAGAATTTTAATGCATTCATTAATGTAAGACTATATACAGTATGTTCATACTTTAATTACCTAATTGATAATGCAGTGAGGAAACACTCTATTATGAAAACAGATTGTCATCATAAAATTTTTTTAATACTCTGGTTAAATATTTTCTAGTGTATATGACTGCACATTTCAACTGTACATTAAATGAAAAAGATTATTATGATTCAGAAATTCAAAACCCTAGTTTTAACCTAGCCGCTACTTCCCTGCGAACACTATATTCTTCTATTTCTGAACTGTAATGCTAAAATTATATCTTTTCTTCATTCTTCATGATATACATACAATTTTCTGTAGCTTATTTTTATTGTTTTGTTTCATAATAATAACAACTCACATTAACTCCTTTAAAATAGATTTTCTGCTTTCTTTGATCCTATCCATTAATGAATGTAGGCAAATAACAAAAACGTATTGAGGAAACTGTTCTTAGCAATCACCAGCGAGCTTTAAGTGGGATGAGGAAGAACTTTGTGTCTGCTGTGGCATTTACAGTGGGAGTTATTAACTGGGAAGCGTGAGACAAGGATAAAGACTGTTGTAAAGGAGACTAATGTTACTGGCATGAGTAGTTAAAGGTGACAGGTTGGAGATGTATTTTCCTGTCTTACTGCAGATGTGAAGTGCTCATGAGGACTACTCATGGCTCTGGCTGAGGAGCAGCAATAAGCAGAAAGGTGCAGGAAGAAAATCCAAAAGCAGATGCCATAGCAGAAATGAGAAAGAGGTGATTTATTTTTCCTTCTTAATAGCTTAAGGAATTTATTACAATATGTTGTGTACACTGTGCACTATCAGCTGAGCAGTGCTAGCAAAGACACGGTCTCTGCACTCTCACACAGCACAGACCTTCACAGTTTCCTTGATGCCCAGCTGTTAAGATCTCTTATTCCAGATGATGGTCTGCACTGAGCCTTTTTGAATTACTTAAGTGGTCAAACAATGTACCATAATAGTTCTATATCATTAAAATAATTCCTTTATCCCCCAATGCCACCTTTTACCAGGTGGCAAACACCAAGTGTTTTGGCACTTTGTAACTCAGCTAGAGAAGAATGGACTGCAGTTGAGCCTGAAGACAAGTGTGCATGGACATTGTTACGCACAGCCTGTCTTAGTAACCTTCGTAGAGGAGAAAAAAATGTGAACAGCTGGAAACACTATCCTTCCAGGTCTACAGTCTCAGGTCATGTGCCTGGCACCAGATGTCCTTCTCACAAATAAAAATAAGCTTCTGGTGAGGCTAGTTACAATTGAAAATATATGTTTTTTGGAGCTGATATTCTGATGAATTATAAAATCTATTTCACAGAGTAAAAAAAGCAATATTAGAATTAACAAGGATAGGCTAACTTTTGTTCATTTAATAAATGAGAAATTTTGCTGAACATTTCAGAATAATTCTTACAACATAATCTTTATTCACCGATTCTACTTTTTATTTTACTATTCAATTTTACTTAGTTATAGATAAGATTCAGTCACACTAAGTGTGACTATTCACAAGTGAATAGAGAGAATACAAAAGCATACCCATATGAAAGTCTAAGTTAAGACACTATTGAATAATAATGCCTTAAAAAGGTTTACTAGCCATATACAATAACATTTGCTGACAGTTTTATTATTAAAAATTATAAAAATATCATAATAAATGCAACTGTATTATATTGACTTGATTTTATGATTTCTATCATTAAAATAATAAATAAATACTAAATAGTTTACTTCCTTATACTGTAGAGATAAATGATAAAAACATGGAACAGTGGAATTCTGAACTCACTTTAACCTAGGCAGAGCAATTAAAAGAGGATGGTTTCAGACTCAAGTATAACAAGGAGCTGACATCAGACAGTATTTAAATACAGAAGTGATGCACATTAAATAACTTGTGGTTTTATCACTGCCCATCATTTACGCACATACTTCCACACAAAACCAGATATTTACAAATACAGGCACTGAAGACTGTACATTCAGAAACTGATAAAGCAAACACCACACAGGAGACTCCTCTAACACACTACGGAGGGGAAGCTCCCATATCTTCCAGGTAGCTCTGCCTGTGAATGCGCTAGCTGCTGCTGCCGTCAACAGCACAACTGCCACTTCATGAACTTCGCAGCGCCAGTGCCAGTGCCACTGACATAGCAGACTCGTTCTATGTTAGTCCCATAACTACTCTAGGAATAATGCAACTACAGATTATAAAAGAGCAGTGCTGGATGTACGAGGGGGATGGCTATGAGAGAGAAGAAAAGGAAAGAAAACCAAAAAAAGGCAGGCAAGAGGTGCAGGGTGCACTCCACACTGTGTGACAGGAGAAAGGTTCTTCCACGCCAGCCCCAGCCTATTCCTTTACAGCTGCATTTGTTTCCTTCCTTACAACAGTGCTGTATTTTCTGAATCAATGGCTTGCATGATGCCTGAGAGAGGCTAGTGTCACGTGTCAACTATCTTGTCATGACAAATGGCCGTATCTATTTGGATAAACAAAGTAAATTAGCTGCCATTTACTCATTCAGAATGTTTGCACAAATGTATACGAGGACAGAGATCTCTCTTTTATTAAAAGGCAGCTTCTCACAGCATGTAATTTATGATAAAGGCACTTTATGTAAACAGAAAAGATATGTGAGTGACGGTAACCACATACTAAAAAAGACAAGCGAGCATTTTATTAAAGTTGTGTTTATCATACCTTTCAATAAAATTTCAGTGCATTACTGTTTTACGCACTGATATCCCAGAGCACAGGTAATATGTCAAGAGTTTAAAACACCCTATGATTGCAATGGAAATCATGTCAAAGACCACAGCAATCTGAATCTGTAAAAATCTCTGTTTAAAATCCTGGTTCAGTGAAGTACTGCACTTGGTGAGGTGGAAGATCACAACACCCCACGCAGGTGTGCTGCACCCACCTCCACACTCCCTCAGTCAGTAAGCTGTATGAATGATGCTTCAGCCCATACCGTGTTGCAAGACAAGCTTTTAGGGAGCTTGCTCAGCATTCAGTAGCAAGCAGCACACAATCACTTCTTGCTATCTTCCAGGCATATAATATCTTCCAGTGATGCTCACAAATGTCATGGTCCTGCCATGCCTGCCTCTACCTGCAAACCAGTGGCAGGGACACATCTGAAATAAAGGAATAAATGGTAGATCATTTTGCCCTAGTTTTGAAGTCCCAATAAATTTTTTGCTAATCTCAAAGCCAACACTCCAGATTGACAGTTTGGTGAATCCTGTAGAAGATGAATCAGATTCATCATTTGTAGCTTCTACACTACAGGATCACTACAACCCTGGTAACTCAACTGGCAAGCAATTAAGGACTACATATTCTGTAACAGCTGCCACTCATTAACCTTGCACATACCCAAGCTATGTTCTTCACAGTATGTTTGATATGAGAAAAGTTTAATGAATTTTACATATGCAGGCATGGTAACACAAACACTTAGCCATTAATACTGTTTTGGTCTACCACAGTATTTGTAACATTATTATCTATAGAAGCTGAAAACAGTCAATAAGAGTGATATGCTAGACCATTGAATTAAAAAGGCAGGTACACACATCCATGTTAAATAATGCCCTTTAACTGCAAGCTTGTAGGTATGGCATCTGATCAAAGCCACAATATTATGTACAGTTAAGAGAGAGATACAGTGGCATAATTATTCCTTGCCTTATAGAAAAGAAAAAAGCATTAGCTTTTCCACATTACTGTTTGTGATTTAAGGATTTTTTTTCATATTTTATCTGAAGTTGACACAAACTTAAAAGCAAAACCTGGAATTCAGAATTTATTTTTTTTACACTAAATGAAACTTAATTCTTTGTATTCTTCTACCTTTGGCTAAATTGTTCTTGAAAGATGAAGTAGCTGAGATACTTTCACTCTCTGTCTCCTCCACAGCTTACTCTGTAGACCCCAAAGTAGGTAGGATCTTCACCTCCACAGGCAGAGGAGGAAGCAAGTCCAAAGCAAAAGTGCTCTGACCACAGTTATCTGCAAAAAGCACAGAGAAGCCAGACCTCTGTACTCAGGCATTTTGCACAGGGCAAAATTGTATTACAACAGACATGAATGTTTAACTTCTTTAAAGAGATACAGGGATGAGATACTCTTGCATGTGACTCCCATGCAGATGAAGATACTTCCATGAACACATAAGACAAAAGGCAAGATACTGGCTGGTTTATGAGGACTCTCACACAGTATGATCACTTTTATGGGTTTCCATTTCATGGTACTTAGCCTTTTGTGTTACATATTTCAGCAACCTAGGTGTCTTCTCTACTTTCAGGTACTCAATATTCAGGCATTCCACTACTTAACAATCCAGCAACAAAGGTTCCTCTGGAAGCTGAGCTCCAGGGTTTACAAACGGAATTTCTAGATTTCTGAACTATGCTTGTATTTACATTCCATTTAATTTAATGAATTGTTCTGCCAATGACTAGGCCCAACAAAAAGGATGCAACCAGCAGAAAGGCAAACCAGTAAGTACAATGTATTGTAAACAAGAAAGTCATAACATGAATGACT
>NW_008610395.1:0-10351 GCF_000691845.1 Merops nubicus | reverse complement strand
TAATAATTATATTTTTATACTATTTTTAGAATAGTATATACATACTAGATAATAGTATTTCATTAAGATTTTCTGAAGCAAAAAGGAATACTAAGTGCAATAGTGGTCATATACTTACCCAAAATGTATTTTTGGAGTTCGTCAGTCAATTAAATATTTTTAAAGGATATTTTATTATACCAAAAAAATGAAACCAACAACCAAACAACAGGAAAAACAACAGAAAACACAAAACACCACCAAATATATTGTTACTTCAATTAGCTTACTGCCTGTTATACACTATTAATAAAAAGGCAGTAGAAAGGGATTTTACGTATCAATTAAAGGCAAGGATCTGTAATGATTTTTGTAAGAATTCATTAATTGTATTTGTATCTTTTAACTGCAACATAACAGCTATGTTAATGAACAATTAAAGAAAACATGCTCTAATTGCAGCTACTGGGGCTAACATTCACGCTAATGAAAAACTAATCCATGTACTGTGGAATTTTTCCATTTAAGCTACATAGTGTTAAATTTTTATACTACCTACAGCACAGTAAGTTCTTCTATATTTCAGTACTAGCCTATATATTATCCATATGCATAAAAAGTGTAAACATGATGGGTTATGCTTGTCATTCTTTTAATTTCTTTCATGTGAACTGTGACCACAAGGTGAATGGAGCCCAGTACACCTGATATCAACATTGCCAGTAACAGGCCACAGCCTTTGTACCAAGTCTGCAAAACTGAGACTTCTCAGGTTTATATTGTCAACTTGTGTGACCCCACAGGAGCTTTATTTCAACTTTGCTCAGCACTAAGAGTCTTTTTTAATCTTTTTTTTTTCTAATGACAAGGCAGCTGCTTCTTATTTGTTTTATGTTTTAATTTTGATAATTTTCATATGATATAACCATACTTTTATACACATAGTAGTATCAAGAACTTGTTCTGTGCAGAAATACATACAACTCTAATATAGTGGTACAGTACAGAGGAATACAGCCCTAGTGTAATAGTGGGGGCCTTGAAAGTTGGAACAAGATGCCATGTAAAAATGCAGGCATAGGGTGTAAAGAGAGGGGACAAAGGCAGGCCTTGGAGACCCCAGGGCTATAAAACCCAAATATATGTCAGTTAAAGAAAAGCAGACCTAGAGCTAAGACTAACCAGTCTTGGGGTAAGAAGAACTTACAAGTACATTAGATACGTAAAATGTACCATGCACAGTAGATTCAGATGTAACATGGACCTGCAAAAGTACCTTAGCAAATATACAAAAGTGATGCAAACTGAGTCCTAGTGTGAGGAAGAAGAAATCATCAGCCTCACCTGGTGGAAGACTTGGGGTGCTGATAACTTGTGGCACACCACAGCTAAGCTGAAGCTGTTGACCCAAGGGCCAAGAGAGGCTGTGGAAGGTTGAACACAGCACCAGAAGGAGAGGTACACACTAGCAAGTGCAGTTATCTCTGCTCTAACTGTATTATTAGCACTGAGAACTTCTGAAACAGTAGGATTCTTTCTTTTCTTTCTTTTTTATTTTTTTTTCATTATATCCAAGCCAAAAAGAATTAATAAATTAGATTGTTAAGATTTCTGTTATGCTGGCAAAAATTGTGCCAGTTGTGCCAGTTAGCTTTATCTACAAAGTGTGTTTCCTTCTCGTCCACAACAAGATTTTGTACATAACATAGTTACAGCACATTACTGAAACTCCAGACCAAGTGAACTTTGGAAAACTGAACCAGTCTTTCCAATACATCTTTTTTCAAAGTTATACTTAGCTAGCAGCCTCATGCCTTGATGATGATTTTAAAAAGTGCCTTTCAGGTGTTCCCATCTTTGTCCCGCTGGGTAAAAAAGATTAACAGGGAGAAAAGAAAATGGGTTTACCCTGTCAGTCACATCCCTGTTCACAACAGGTTTCAGCAATGGATTGCTCTGACCCAGGATGAAAAACTTCCTGTGAATGAGTAAATCTGAGCACAGAGATAAACAAAACCCAGTAATCTGCATATCCCAGCTTCTTAAATTGTATTTAAAAACTGAAAATAACTATAATCCAGGAATTCACAAAACATAAATACTGGTGATTCTGGCCAGATGCACTCTCATTTTGCAAAAAAGCTTTCTCCTATCCATAACACTAATCTAGCAGGGCTTGTATGTGTAGTGGCGGTGCGTGGGGATTGAATGATTTATTATAGGTTATTATTCTTCTCCTACTGCACTTTTCTTTAATAATAGCTTTTTTCCTAGTTAATTCATTGTTACTTTAACTGATAGCTTAGGCTGTGACTCTTGTTTTCACCTTGATTCACCTCAGCCAGAAATTAAAGATGCTAGCCTTAGGGACCAATACATATGGTACCCTCCCACACTGCCACTTCTAAAAATTTAGCTAAGAGCTTTAGGTGCACTGCTGCTGCTTCTGCCTTTTCCTCTGGCTTTTTTAATTGCTCTTCCCTTTTGCACTACACAGTGAATAATAACATATGACCTTTTACTGGGTTCTGCTTCTACATTGTGTTTAGTGAAAGTTCTCCCAATTATGCAGACTTCTGAAGACAGATTGCCGTGCTGACATTTCTATGGGATACCATAACTTTTGCAACATTTTTGTTTCAAAAGAGAAAAAAAATTAGTAGAGTGAACTTTTACCCACACACACACACTTTTCATTTCATAGCACTTCTTGTCATTTTTACCCAATAAAACCAGAAAAGCATTAATCCACTAACTTTGCAGTGCAGTATCGAGTATTTTATCAGAAAGATTTGAAGCATATCCAAATTTAAGCTCAAGGACAGTGATATTAATGCACAAAACTGTCATTTCCTGCCTCCAGCAATGGCTTTGTTTGCATGACACCTTTCCTGTGTGTTTATTACCATAAAACTAAGTTGTGTTCCCAGCATGGGCAGATATTTTTCCAATTCATTGATTTCAGAACTGTATCTGAAAATGTTCATTCAACAAAGATAATCCCTGCACTCTACAGTTTTCTCTTACAATTTGATTCAATCACAGCAGAACAGTAATTGACCTGAGGGATAGTAGTAATTAAGTACAGTAATATATTTAAATGCATTTGTTGTTCTACAACATCAGGTGCTGAAGCAAATAACAAGCATACAACTCATGGTACTCTTATATAAAATCATAATAAGCATCAAGCAGAAGAAAGTACTGAAGTTAATTTGACAACAGAAATTATTTTAAGTAAAATGCAAAACAGTCTATTTGATGTTACAAGTGAAGTGTAGCACAGCAAAAGAAAAAATTACACTGCATGAAGAAGATAACTCTCAAGAACAATGATTTTTTTTTCATTCATAAAATATGCATATCATATAAGATAAGCATGTAAAGGGATGCATGGTAGTCATAACCTCTTTTTTTTTTTTTGGATGAAGCCAGAGTGACTGTCTTTGTCATAGCCACAAATCTTTCTTTCAACTACAGAGACAATTACTTAATGATACATTATTACTTTCTTCTGAATGTGAGTCTACATCATTCTTTATTGCATATATTTGTTTAATATTTCACTAGGTTACTTTCCAGATTAAGGTTCTAGCCAACAGTAGCATCTTAAGAACAATCAAATCAGATTTACTAGGAGGTGTGAAGGGTATGTGTTTCACCATTAATAAGACAGTAATGGCAGAGGGAATTCCATGCTCCTCTCACACTGTTAAGAGAAGATCAGGTTTGTAAAAATCTGAGGAACATGAAGTTGTATAAGCTAATGGGATCTGATGAGCTGCATCCCAGAGTCCTGAGGGAACTGGCTGATGCAGTTGCCAGGCCACTCTCCGTGATACTTGAAAAGTCATGTCAGTCAGGTGAAAGCCCTCATGACTGGAAAAGGGGAAACTTTGCACCCATTTTTAGAAAGGGTAGAAAGGAGGACCTTGGGAACTACTGACCTACTGACTAGACTAACCTCTGTGCCTAGCAAGATCATGGAACAGGTCCTCCTAGAAGCTATGCTAAGACACACGGAGGACAGGAAGGTGATTCAAGACAGCCATTTTGGCTTCACCAAAAGCAAGTCTTGCCTGACCAACCTAGTGGTCTTTTGTGATAGAGTGACCACATCAGTGGGCTGCATCAAAAGAAGAGTGGCCAGCACGTTGAGGTTGGTGATTCTGCCCCTCTACTCTGCTCTGGTGAGACTCCACGTAGAGTACTGTGTCCAAGTCTGGAGTCCTCAGCACAAAAAGGACATGAACCTATTGTAGCGGGCCCATAGGAGGGCCACAAAAATTATCAGAGGGCTGGAACTCCTCTCAGTAGAGAAAGCTTGTCACATCAAAGCCAAAGCAGGGTGGAGAGGTGACTCAGATTCACCAGGTCTCTTAGCTGGAACATGAAACTGATCCATGGGTAAACAAAGAGGGAATTATTGTGTAACTGAGTTTGACACTTAGCAATGAGATAACACCCATTCATATGTTGGCAAATCAATACAATAATAGCTTGGCATAACTTTAATTGAGCTTAACAACTAACAATGGCAGTAAACAAAACTTCTATCCTACAGCTAGGTTCACTGGTTAAGAAAAGCACCTATTATTTGCCACCTGTGCAGGATTCCTTCCTTATGTTGCTTATTAGGAAAAGGTAAAAAGGAGGAGGAGAAAAGAGAGAGAGAGAGAATGAGATCCTGGTTCCAGCATTAGTCCAGCCAACAGGGTGTAGGAACCAAAGGGAGAGAGAGTGGGAGGAAGAAAAAGTTTAGGATCACCACCCTTGGCTCCAGCAACATCTTGCCTAGTCCGGTTCTTTGGTGGTGGTGGTGGTGTGTGGGCGACAAATCGATGTATTATTGTTCTTTCATCCCCTCCTGGTGTAGGGAGGTTCATTAATGGAAAGCGTATGGGGTGGTAACTAATCTATGTGAAAGGCACAAGAGGGTGGTGACCACCCTTCCTCGAAGGGGTTAGAGGGGAAGGGTAGCACTAACCCCTTTTTTTCAGTTGTGTTGGGGGTCGCAGAGACCCCGTATGGAATTCTCGCTGGGTGACCTTTCTGGTGAGGAGTGTGTGGAACCCCCTTATCTGTAAGGAGTAGGCACCAGCCTGTGCAAGGAGACAGGGAGGTGTGCAGCCAACCCCTTTATCTGTAAGGGGCGGGCACCAGGCTGTGCGAGGAGGCAGGCTGTCCGTCCTCCAGTGCATCCCAAGACTCCTCAAGCAGGAATGCACTACAACGCTTCCTTCACCACACTGAAGCATTAACTCCTTAGGAGGAGCTAGCTCCTACAAGGCTTTGAGGAGACCTTATTGCAGACTTCAATACTTAAAAGGGGCTTATAAAAAAATAAGACTTTTTAGCAGGGCCTGCTGTGATAAGATGATGGTTTTAAACCAAAGGAGGATAGATTCAGACCAGATACAAGGAAGAAATTTTTTTATAATGAGAGCAGTGAAACACTGGCACAAGTTGCCCAGAGAGGTGGTAAGAAGCCACATCCCTGGAAACATTCAAGGTCAGGTTGGACGGGGCTTTGAGCAACCTGATTTAGTTAAAAATGTTCCTGATCAGTGCAGGAGAGTTGTACAAGAAGACCTTTAAAAGTCCCTTCCAACTCAAGCCACTCTATGAGTCTATGATTTGTGTTTCTGGTACACATTTAGGCTATGATATTGAACAAGGTAACTTCACTTCCCTGTTCTGCAATTTAATCAACTGTAAATGAGGCTGATACTTCATTTTCTTATTTACAAACTGTCATAGATAATCAACACTTCTAAAATGTTGTTGCTTGAATAAAAGTACTAGTTAATCATATACTCATATCATTTATAAGAGGGAAAGATCTCAGAGGCAGGGAAAGGAGGAAAAATTAGAAGTGAGGAAAGAAAAGGCTGCTTAAAGGCATGTAAGTGTAACCAGCACTTCTGTGCAGTTAAAGATTTTTGACAGACCTCCTAAGGTAATATATGTGAAAGTTCAATAGGATTTATTCTAATGTAGCTGAAGCATTGCTTATCTTGGATTAATTACAGATGGACTTTTTTAAGGATGAAAGAAAGCATGGTCTTTTGTAAAATCAAAACCATGAATTTATTAGAAGGAAGTAGAATGTATCCCATTCTGATACTTCATGTAAAGTATTTACCTGTATTCCTCAATATTATTTCACAGTTCAGGTTCCCCAGCCATCTGATACTGTTTCAGTGTCACTTCTGAACACAATGTACTATTCTGGACTATTCTGAAGAACAGAAAGTTAAGGGCAAAGTGCATGTCATTAAAAGGTTCCTGCAGCTGAATAAGTAAAATTCTCAGATCACATAATTTCATTAGAAAAACAGGCCTAAATAATAAAAAGGGCCTTCAGATCCTCCTTGTTGGACATCGTAGTACCTAATTTTCAGACATCCTACTTCCATAAGTGAATTCTTGCCATTACACACCTTCAAGAATCTTCTGCGTCAGCACTATAAGCTCCTTGAAATAACTATATGAATGATTAAATTACCTAAGGAGACACTACCATTTACTGATTTTGGGGGGATTTTTTTGCAGAGTTCATCACCACATGTACCCACTTTACTAAATCCAGAAAGTTTAACCTAACATCTTCCCTGTGAGATAAAAAGTATTACATTGCTATTAGGGAGAAACACTGAATGCACTTTATCCCAGAATATGTATCTGCTTTATAGTTTAGTGTTACAAAAAAAAGCAAAATAAAAACATGCCCTATGACTGAATGAGAAGGCTCCAAAAAAAAATTAATTAGAATGCAACACAAACATAAAACAACATGTAATATAAATATATATTGCTGCAGCTGAAATGTACATATACCATAAGTTAGTGAAGCAGAGTGCATCTCATAAAATGTTTTGGCTTGTTAACAACTGTGTTTAACAAATTTCTCTTCACCCCCAAGTATGAAAGGACTATCAAGGAATCATCATGGAAAGCATTAACACCTTTAAGAGAAGAAAACTACACCAAATAAAATTTCATTCCAGTTCTACTTCATTTTAATTAAAGACCCGCTCTGTTTTCAGTTTACAAAGAAGTCACCTGTGGGAGAATCTATAAAATGAAGACAGTTTGTTTACAGTAATCCAGGATATAAACAACTGTTAGCACAAGATCAGAAATTACATCCCCATTGTCTCTTGTAAAAACCAAACAAAAACCAAAACCAATCCCCAACAACGCAGTAATAAACTCTTCAAATGCTGGAAGTTTTGTTTCATTAAAACACCCAGGGCATCCCTGGTTGAATCCTTAACTCCCAGTGCCCCATAATGCACTCAGCATATAGCTTTGACCATTAACTCCAATTGTCTTTTACTTTTTCTACAAAAAGTATATGGTTTATGTAAAGAGAATGCAGTTAATGACAAAGTCTGAGTCACCAAGTACACCCTGCAGCTGTATGCCTGGAAGCCCTAGACCCAGCACTGGTGAGGTGCCGGCACCTAAGCACTGGGCGAGTGTGGCGACCATCCCCAGATCGATATCTGGTGTTATCTGGGTGCCCGGAGGAGCGTGAAACGGGGCGGAGGTCTCGTGGTCCCAGTCTTCTGATGGCTTAAGCCCAAAACAAAAGGAGCCACTACCCCCCACCCATGCAGGTGTAAAATCACCGGACTTTGCGGCATTAACTTGAGCAACACTATTGTCTATAGTCATCCCCACCCGCACGTACACCCCGGTGATGCAATGTTAAAACTCGGGTATAAATATCACCCCAATATCGGCCTCAAAATTGGGACAGGGTCGACTCGGAACCATACCGATGACAGGACGGATTGACGAATTCGCTCCTTCACCATCCCCCCCACGTGGGACGCCGTGTGGGTAAGATTATTTACCTCAGACAACGCTGAGAGATGCTTTTTCTCCCCGGGTGTATTCATATTTTTCTCCTCAGGAACATTTCTATGCTTACCTGAGTGTACCCCTTTTACCTCAGCCAACGCTGAGAGATATACTTTTCCTCCCCGGGTGTATTGATATTTTTCTCCTCAGGAACATTTCTGTGCTTCCCTGAGTGTACCCTTGATTATTGTCGTGACTTTACAGTTTCTTGGCCTGTTGTGTTTTCTGTTCAACGAGCTTGTCTATTTGCCAGGCATTTGGGCCTACCGCGGGCAAGTTGTTATTGTTTTGTGTGAGTGCGCGCATATATAGATATATATCTAGTGTGTTGTTGTTATTAGTGATAAATCTTTAGTTGTACCCATAGTTTTAACTTTATCACTGGCAATCCAAAAGAACCTGTATGTTGTGTGTAAATAAACCGTGCTATTCGTGAATCCATCGGTTTCTGTTGAATGCAACCGGACCTATAGCGACGGTCGTAATTGGAACCTATTAAGAGACAAGTTCAGCCACCCCTAGCCCCTCTAACATCTGAGGACCGGCTAGAAAGCAAGGGGATTTGTCTCTTACCAAATTTGTCTCTCCCTACCCCCCCCTTCCCTTTCACGTAACAGTTTATGTCCTCTAATTGTAGACTAGAGTCAATATATATTTCATATTCCATTGTTATTATGTCATTGAAACTTATTATTTTTAACAAGTAAGAAATATGTCAGGAAAAAAACTTTGCAGTTGCTTCAGGATTCTTATAGCAGAGGTTTAAAGGTGTGTCAGATACAACCAGAGAATTTGTTTGGAGATGACCTGGAACTGACATATGAGGTATTCTCACTCTACAGTGTGACAACATACACCATTATTAAGCACCTTATATAATAAAAATCATCAGAAGTAAATAAAATTTGATTAAAGTTTTTGAACGTTGAGTCTGTATTTCTCAAATACCTCTGGGTGAATCATTCCCCACATTCTTAAAAAAAAAAAAAAAAAAAAAAAGACGTATTACATAATTGAGAAGTATATCTTACTTTAGCTAGAAACATCAACTTAGAATTTGGTTACCATGTTAGAATGCCTATTACATTCTCCTGTCAAATTAAATAGTTTGCAATTCAGTAAATGTTGGAGGGAAAAAAGCCACAAGAACATTTATTCACCCATCATGTGTTTTTTAGCATGATGAGCAGACAGCTAAAATAATAGATATTTTTAAATATTTACATACATTGCAAACATACAGGATGGAGAGGAAAATTGTCCCCTTTTAAATTATACTTTATAGCCTATTTCAGCCACCTTATTTCAAAGGGCAGCACTCAGATTGTCCTGGAAATACAGTCTACTGCAAGGTAGTGGTTGATTGCTGAAAATTAAAGTACGCAACCATGTAGTTCCTTTTAAAAAGTCTCAGCTGGAGGATGTGTTAAAAATATATCCACTCACAATTCACAGTAATTTTATGAGGAACACCTACCCTTCCTCTAAGCTTTCAATTTACAATCTGCTAACATTGCCATGATGTCAGGCAAGTCAAAAACATGAGACAGCTGTTGCTTGTTTAGTATTGTTGGCAAATATTCACTCTGTCTATAATATGTTTTTAGAGAGTCTTATCTCCTCATATTGTGTGTATCATGGTGAAACAGGTTTGACATGTTAAATCCAGAAGCCACACAGTCAGGCTGGCCAGGAAGGCAGGATCAGTCATGCTGTAGAGTGTCCATCAAGGAGCTTTTCATGGACTGCCACAGCAGTGAGCTCAAGGAAAAGGGGCTACAAACCTCACCCAGGTGTCATACCTTGATGTAGTTCAGCCATGGTGACACCTGCGGTACAGCACTGGTGTGTGTATGTGCATTTCTTTGCCACTTCCTACAGGTAGTCTTTGTTAAAATTACATTTCCACCTCTGCCAGTGTGTCCTTTACTCACTTCTCACCTGTCTATTAAGATCTGCTGTTTCTGTTTCAGTGGTCAGGACAGATGCATGCTCAATTGGTGATGGCCCCAGGGTTCCCCTGGGGAGCAGGAAAGTCACTGGTATCGCTTTGTCCCAGAAGGCACACTGGTGAGAGGAGCCAGGGGCGTGGCTGCACACCTCTGAAGGGGCCAAGGAGTGGATCATTCCATGATTCAAGTGGGATCACCACTTAGATCTAGGGTAAGACAGGGCATCAGGGCTGACCTACCTCCTGTTGGGTCTCTGCTCTGCTCCCTGCACAAGGCCTCTGGGGTCAGGGGGGGAAGAGGTGCAGGTCCCCACTGTGCCAGAATGGAAGGCTCCTGCCCCATTCTCTTGGGGTCCAATGTGACAGGAAAAGAGAATATTTATTCTCACGGTGTGTCCCGGTTGTGCTGGGCCAGGGCTGTTCCCCTGGAGCCGGCGGGAGCTGCAGGCAGGCAACAGCTGGCCCAGCCAGGAGTCACTCACTGCCAGGCTGTCACGATGAGGTCCGGAGAAACGATGCACGCTCCAAAGGGGTCTGCAGTCAAATCCG
>NW_008610394.1:0-43943 GCF_000691845.1 Merops nubicus | reverse complement strand
CCTTACCGGGCACAGAGGTGATCCATGTCACCTCATGTGAAAGTGATGCTGCATTAACTCTGATCCCACTGTCTCGTACAACAGTCTTTGGATGTCTCCTGTAGAACAGATTTTGGACATCTGCTCCAGGAAGGCCCTATGGTTAGTTTTCAAGGGGTTTAAGCCAGCTAAGTGACATGATAGGAGATCACAGATAAAGCTGTCCACAGTTTTACATAGAGAAGACACTCACCCATCCACCTGTGCAGCCCTTTTCTGACCCACAGCTAGGGAGTGATATAAGGAAAGCACCTCAGTTTTGTTGTGAGTAATGACAGGCTCCTCCGAGCCCTGGGCAGGCTGGAGACTCACTCCGGGCAGAAAGCAGAGGAAAGAAGATATGAGGCAAACCTGAAACAACAGAGGAAGCTGTGGATTCATTAGGTAGGGAACTTGCTTTGGTAGTAGTCAGAGGTGACAATGAAGTATAGAATACCTGTGGTTTATATTAACCACATATTACCCTTATACAATCCTAGGGACTAATACAGTATGTTAGCACACAACACCACTCGAATACACTCTGAAGACTTCTTGTTTGTTTTGCAGCTACTACTTTAAAGCCCCTTGAGGGGAGTATCTGATCACAGCTCATGAAAGCCACTGGTTTTGCAAAGCTGGCACAAAAAGCCACCGCTGATCCAGAGGGCCGTCCGTGTATGACCGAGTGACATTCCATGTCTTTTTAAAATAGCAAATACTGTTTTGCTAAATTTGTTTTCTTGATGACAATTTTCATTGTAACAAGTGACCCCTAAAATCTGCCTTCTCTATATAAGGATTCTACACAAGTTATTGTTCTACTAGCCAACAACCTCTGAGAAATAATGTCACCTATTTAAGGTAGAAAAGAGTATTTTCCTATATAATACATTATAATGAAGTCTATGTGGAGAAGCTCTGGAAGGCATCTATAGGGGCCATTGGTTTCAGAAATGGAGTTAAGGAGGGTTAATCCTATTTTTAAGCTGCTGTTAGTCTATCACAGAGTCGACCTTCAGGAACTGATGATTTTGCAAGTTTTTATAATGTTGCTCCAGCTTAAGTCATGAATGTTAATTGCATTGGATTAAAAATGATGGAACTCTTCTGATCAAAATGCCTATCTTGGAAAGACAAACTGTTAGCAAGAAATGATCAAACAGTAACATTTGATGTCACGCCAAAAAAACTAACTGCAAGGTTTTTCAGTATTTTATACTGTAAACATTTTCTGCTATACTTTCACATCCAGTTGACAAAAGTATGTCACCAATTTCAGTAACTAGCTAGTTAAAAGTATCACACACAAAAGAGATATTTTTTTCTCCCTATTTTGTTCTCATACAAAGGCTGGATTTTATTCTAGTCTCAGTGATATAATTCTATTTATTTCACAGTCATTACTTATTAACACCAATGAGAAGAGAAACAGAGACATTAAATCAGTTTCCTCTTTTTTCCTTGATGCAACCTGATGCTTTTTGGTTTACCATGGAATGGTTGCATGGTGAGAGAGACAGACTTGCTTGTGTTTTTAATAATGTGTTCTTTTCAGAGAGAATCAATATTTGCCCTGCTCAGTTTGGCTGCCTTCACTTTAAAAATCTTTATTTCTGGTTTAAAAGGAATGGAGATGGTAAAGAACACATTAATTAGGACTTGCTACCACTGGGGACATGTGACTGAGAGCAACGTCCATTTTCATCAGAGGGAATTACATTATGCAATTTCTTTGAGAAGTGAGCAAGTTCTGACCTAAAACTAAAGCCCTTTACCTCCACTGGAATGTCATCCAAGAACAGGATGCTTAAAATGTTTTCTGTGTCAGACTTCATGACCATTTCACCTCAATTTGTTCTTGGGCCAGCAGTGCCCAATAGTTATTCCTTTTGTGTATTCACCCCTTGCAGATGCACAACTCCACAGCAAGCGTGTACCCCCTGCCTCTATTCCTGCACTGAACAAGCTTGGTACTTCCACCTCATCTGATAAAGAACTTAATTCCCCTTATTGTGCTGGACTTTTCTGCTTTCTTGAAAATGCTTACCAGAACAGTACATGCTATTCCAGATAAGGTCTTATCAGCGAGCTGTATCAGGACAAATAGCCTATCTTTATGGAAGAACTGTTCTGGAAGTATTTCAATTGAAATTTAATGGAAATACCATTAAGCTTTGTTTGGCTTTGTAAAAGGTGATACAAAATACTCTGAATCAGTGCAGCTGAAAAAATACAGTCCTCACTGATGCTTGCTGAGGAAAAAAAAAAAATTCCCTTTTGAGAGCACTTGGTTAATTATTTTGCTTATTTGTGACCCAAAATGAAAAGAAAAAGCAAAAAGCGCTGTCATTACTCATTATGTACACAATTTATCACAGACTACAGTTCTGTCCCTCTGCTTGTTAAGCCTCTCCCAGACATTCTTTTGTGTTCTCAGCTTCCGAAAAAGACTTAAGTAAAACTGATGCTACCTAACTGAATCACTGCAGTCTTCTGCTAACCCCTGAGCTCACTGCCCTTGTCTCACCAGTACACTGAAGCTCATTTAGGATTTTAAATATCTCATGTGTTGCATGAAAAAAAAAAGAACTTGACTATTCATATGTATCATATGGGTGTTTTAATTTTTATTACCAAAAAAATTAACAATTTGTACTTCATTTCATTGTGCTTCAGGCAAGAGTCTGCCCTGCTGGCCTCTCCAGTGAAGCCTTCTGTGAAATATTTTCCATGGCATGAAAGGGCAAGCAAATGTACCACACAAGAATACGAAGATCGCTTTGCCTTTTATTTCTTTCTCCTGCTCTAACTGATCTCTCCTTTGAGAAATTCTTGTAGGCATTTGCCAGCACAGTTGCAGTCCTCTGCTGCCCCAATAGCATGTAGGTCTGTCAAAAACATCCAGGTGGGTTGTGTTGATATTAGCTCAAGAGACAAAGGCTAATTGCCCGGTGATCCTTGGAAACCATCTGGAGGGAGTCAGCTCCAGCACTTTGCTGGGGCAGCCGGCAAGAGTTTCTCAAAGGAGAGATCAGTTAGAGATGGAGTCTGCAGCTGTAGACCAGGGAGGTGCTCTGTTATTGCTTTTGGGGTTTTTCGGTCTTGTTTTGTTTTGTTTTGTTTCAGGATTTTTTTTTTTAATTTTTTTTTTTTAAATAGAGTAGATTATTACTCCTTTAAGTAAATCAGGCTCACTCACATCAGCCTTTTGGTTCAGCTCTGAGTGTTATGTTGGAGATCTATGCTGAAAACAAGGCTGTGATTTTCAAAAAGCCTAAGGACTTTGGACGGACAGAACTCAATTAAAAACTGGGATATTTTATGTTGGCATCTTTTGAGTGATTTTCACAGTCTTGCAGATGAAACAGAATCTGAGATTGCAGTGAGATGTGCAATAGCTGAACCACATTCCCATTCCTCTGGACTGCTTCTGCTCCTTTGTAGTGCAGAGAACAAACAAAAGGGAAGGATCTGGCTGTGCTGTACCAGGCAATGTTCTTCTTCACTCTCTTCCTTCTACCTCCTTTTCTCCTGTGCACTGCAAGAATGAGAGGGAACATAATGCTAACACCATGTCCCGGGTGGAACAGTCACAACTCAGTTTTTTGAAAGGTTCAGTGGCAAATCATGAAGTCACAGGCTGAGATCATGCCTATGGACATGTTCAAGCAGGCTTATGGACTTTCCTCACCATAAAGTCCCCAGCCATGCTCTGCCACCTGGCTCAGCAGCTCAGCTCTGCCGAGCTGCACCACTCTGACACATCACATCCAACCTATTTCTTCAGGAATGGCTTTGCACAAAGAGATGCTAGAATATGAACCTGAACTAACACCAGACAGTAGAGCTGGCATTGGATACTGGTGAATTGCTATTAGTAGTAGTAATTAAAATATAAACATAGGTAGCTTGACTTTCCAGTGCCTCTGTTTACTGTAAGTACTCTTCCTGGGCATAGGCGTACGGATGGCACAACAGGCTCCTCCGTGCGAGGTGACACAGCCACCAATGGCCATTCAATGTCTAGCTCCTTAGCAAAAAGGCAATGAACTTTGCCAGTTAAAATTCTCCCCTCATTTTTGCTAGACCCAAACGCCTTCCCTGCCCCTAAAAACTTAACCTTTTTATCTGTGGGGGAAAAACAAAAAAAGAAATAGAAAGGAAGAATATTTTTCTGATGGGCTTGTACAGTTAAAAATCATAAACAGTAAAAAAATCTATGTGCTAAGGTTCCAACAGAAACAGAGACTTGGCTGACTTTTGTAATCTGAACTTTGCATTAATTAAGTGTTTTGAATTTGATTAGAATAAATTAGTCATCTCATTGGGTTCAGCATTTGCTCCTTTCCAGCCATTTTAAAAACCATACCCAAGATGATCCAGGATCCTAACCAGAGGAATGAGAAGGGAGAGAGCATGATGGAGAGCTGAAGGCAGAAAGATAAGCACAAACCAAACAGAAAAAAACAGTTGCCATGTGCCTAGGAATTGCATTTGGATTGTGTACCTGGACTTTGTGAAAGCTGCACTGATGACAATCCCATCTCAATCCTGAATTCATATATTTTATGCATGTATTTTTCACTGGAACATAATTATTTTATGAAACTAAGAAACATCAAATAAACATGGTAACAATTATTGGTGCTTTGTTCCTGCTTTTGTTGGATCTTGGAGAGGCACTTGACAACCCAGACCAGGGCTACTTTGACAATGTTTGAAGAACCAGTTCAGCCATAGGTTGATGTCAACTGCACTAATCAGAACTCTATCAGTTGATAACTGTATTCATATGTTGCACTACACTACTCAGATATGCATGGCAAGCTCCACAGGGGACAAGGGCTATTCAACATTAGCTTTCTTTACTAGACTAGTTTTAAACAATTAATGGTGGTGTCACTCTAATTTTTCTCCAAACACAGATTCACCTGTTCTGATATCCTGGTACTCTTGGAGAGGCACTTGACAACCCAGACCAGGGCTACTTTGACAATGTTTGAAGAACCAGTTCAGCCATAGGTTGATGTCAACTGCACTAATCAGAACTCTATCAGTTGATAACTGTATTCATATGTTGCACTACACTACTCAGATATGCATGGCAAGCTCCACAGGGGACAAGGGCTATTCAACATTAGCTTTCTTTACTAGACTATTTTCAAACAATTAATTCAGTGGTGGTGTCACTCTAATTTTTCTTCAAGCACAGATTCACCTGTTCTGATGTCCTGGTACCATGCACAGAAGTGTGACCACCTCACTCATTTTGAAACCTTGGAGGAGAGCTCCTTGTTCCACCGCAGCCTCGCAAGGAGAGCGCAGAACCGGGAGGAACAGACCTGGACTTGGGTTCCCCCTTCAGCTACAGAGAGCCCGAGGGCTCAGCTCCCACCTCCCAGTGCTATGCACCACACTTTGTTTGTGCAGGCAGGAGAGCTCGTACACAGAGAGGAAAGGGGGAAGGTGTTGAAATCTGTTCTGTGCTCCGGCCAAGAATGCAAGATTCATGGGGCCAGACAGACACTTAACCAAGCCCAATTGTGTAATCTGCTGGGTGAGCCACAGTCCTGGGAAGCAGAAGCAGAAGCTGCTGATGTGAATTCCCCATCCTCTCCCTCGACTTTGTATTTTAAGTGTAGCTGTGGCAGTTATTCTCCACGTTGGACCTAACCTTGCCTATGCATGAGGCAGCTTGGGTGCTATGCCTCATATGGTTGTGTAAAAGCTATATGGCCTTCTGACAACATAGTCTCAAAACATTCAGCTGCAGCAAAAGGTGCCTTTAAAGCCCATTTTTAACAGATTAATTCAGACCCTGTAACAATCCCAGTTATTATTCTTGGATTTACGTGTTTCACAACAGTTGTGTTCTGGGCAACTTCGTCCTATTCTGGATCTCATCTTAGACATCCACAACTGAACAGACCTTTAGGTCCTGCTGTTCCCCAGTGCTTTAGGTTTTCTACTGAGTTGAGCAGAGATATGTCTGAACTGAGTCCAGTAGTTTCATTACTGTACCACTTAGGATGTATGTGTTCTTGCTCAGGAATTTAAACACTGATAGAAAAATTTGGTATGTTGAAATATCTCACTTGTCTTTTGATAATCTACAATATTTTTCCAAGTGCTATATGTAGCTTGAAAAGCAATTTTATGCTAAAAGCTGCCTTTTTTTTTTTTTTTTTTTTTTTTTTTTTTTTTGCAAAAACAAAAAATCATCCACCCTCCCTGCCATGGGCAGAGATGCCTCTCAACCAGATCAGGTTGCTCAAGGCCTCATCCAACCTGGCCCTGAACACCTCCAGGGAGGGGACATCCACAACCTCTCTTCTGGGCAATCTAGTCCAGAGTCTGGCCACCCTCATACTGAAGAACTTCTTCCTAAGATCCAGTCTAAACCTCCTCTCCTTCAGTTTGAAACCATTTCCCCTCGTCTTGTCACTGCACACTCTTGTGAAAAGTCCCTCTCCAGCCCTCCTGTAGGTTCACTTCGGGTTAGAAGATCCCCCTGGAGTCTTCTCTTCTCCAGGCTGAACAATCCCAGTGCCCTCAGCCTATCCTCATAGCAGAGATGCTCCAGCCCCTGGATCAGCTTTGTGGCCCTCCTCTGGACTCATTCCAACAGATCTATGTCCCTTTTATGGTGAAACAGAAGTGAAACACAGAACCTGCAAACAGTCTTCTTTCCAGATAAATGGTGAAATTGTGTGTTGTCAGAAATTGCTATTCAGTTGCATTAGGATCTTAGTCATGGAGTTTTATCACTTGAAGACTCATCTCATGGGAAGCACAAGACCTGTGTTAGCAAGGACAATAGAGTACTCTGAGCAGACTCTGGTAATAATACGTCTGTTGATCTGGCAAGTTTCCACCTTGCCACCCAGGACTGTTGTGATAGTGGCAGAAGAAACAAGGATTCTTCCAGGTTTCTAACCTGTAGCCTGCAGGCAACATCTGTGGTCCCAGGCATTTCAAAGAACACACACAATTTAGTTTCGACAAAATTATCTAGACTTACTCTTTTGTATCAGAAAATACATTTCTTTTTATAGCACCATGGCTATGACATAGCATGGTCCTAACTACAGTCCTTGTCCTGGCCCAAGGCTTCTGCATCAGCAAAGCTACATTTTGCTCAGTAAGCCTTATTTGGGTGTATCTCACTTGGAACTTTATTGGCAAGGCATAGCTGACAACCCCAGTGCTCTAGTTATCTGTATTAAGTTACTCACTCCATTGCTGCACAATGAGGAAACTTGGTATCAGTCAGTTTTAAATGGATGGCTCCACCATTGTAACAAACCACAAAAAGATTTCTGAATGCTCTGTTTATAATAACAAACAGGAGCTTTGTTTCCACCCAATATTTTCCATGATGTCTACAGAACACTTAATGCTAGTGAGAATGCTAGAGTGCTGAGATCACCGTTTGTCATGACGACCAAAACTGATTTACAGTTTCCCTGTCCTCCCCATTCCACTATAGCTATCTGTTGTCTGTTGTCTCACAACCTGATTGGAAATTCCTCCAGGTATTCTCTTTGTTTTAGCACAACAGGATCCCAAGGTTCTCAAAACTTTCTGTAATACTGCAACCAGTAATGAAATCATTGGTGTTCAGTCTATTGTGTTTTAGTTGCAAATTTGTAAAGATAGGAAAAGAAAAGCATGATCTTTACTGTTCATCTCCTCCACCTCCTTTCAGTGTTGTTCACACAGTTTGTATTACTAGGGTTGGGTGGACTGTGTGGTCAGTCTAGCAGTACAGTTTCCTCCAGCTGAGTTTTTTGCCTGCTGTACAAAGCTGAGCTCAATGGGCACTATCATCAGGAATGATGCAGGCTACAGTGTCCCCCAACACTCAAGTTATGTTTGTATCTAATTTTATTAATCTACTTAATTGAGGATACTGACAATGACTGACAAGAAAGCATCTACTAATTAGAAGCAGATTTCCACATGGAGTAGCCACAGAGAAGTAAAATGACCTCCTCTCATCTACCACAGAGGAAACGTCTCACTTCCAAAATATCAAGTGGCCACTGCTTGAGAACAAAGAGCCTAGAGAAGTCCTAGGTTACACCTCAGGAGGAACAAAGGCATAGATAGCAGTTGTGCAATATAACCATGACACTCCCCCTCTCTCACTGCTCACATTAGACAAAAAGATTGTTGGAAAAGGTATTTGGAGTGGCTGCTGTGAAAGAAAAGGAGAAGAAAGCAGGGCTGATCTAATATATTGGCAAACAGATGAAGAGCTAGGAATGGGCTTTGAAGTCCAAATGGAGAAAGTAATGACAATAATCAGAAGAGAATTTGAAAAAAAAGATGAAAAATAGCATCCATGGTGTGAAGAAGGACATTGGTGAGCAGGTGCTATCGCAGGTGCCGACAAGTGGGAAGGAAGGAGAGTGGTTCTGCTTTGCTTGGTCCTGCTGTTGGGATGAAATGTTCTGCTGTAAAATAACCCAAATGGGTCAAAGAGGGAGATGGCCAAGGCAGAAGGCTTTGTGGTGCTTCCTGGAGAACTAGGAGCTAGAACAAGGGAAGGGAGGCAGAGGGAAGAGAAGGGAAGGGAACTGCAGAAAGCAGAGAGATGATTAAGGAGCACACCAATCAGTAACATCAGTGACCTCAGAAACTCACTATTAAAAATCACCCCTGTAGATGTAAAGACCTGAAGAAAAAGCTCAAAAAGCTTTGTTTTGCTTCCCTATATTTAAGTTAGATTTTTTCTATATATTTTTTCCATATGCCCCAAGTGAGTTTCTTAAATTACTGTTTAGAAATAAACACATGGAAACAATAAACATATATAACATTAGCTTGCATATTACCTTAATGTATGCATATTTCTGTCCAATTTTCCACATGAAATGAGTCTAATTCACTTAAATTTCTCAGGATCCACCCTCTGTAAAACTTTCCATGATTTCAGAGTTAGCTCAGCAGTTGATTAATACCTTTGAGAGGTAATACATAGAGTTGTGGACTTAGAGATTTTGTCAGCTGCTCAGCTTGTGCATGGCAGAATATTTACATTGAATTCAAGTGACCTCAGTCAATTTACAAAGATGAAATATGGCCTATTATTACTTTTTCTTATCATGAAAACGTGAGAAGAGTATTATGCATATCGAAGCCACTCCTTCTAAAGGAATACAATCAAGGTTTCTTCAAAGGTTTTTCTACTTTGGGATATTTTGTGCCGCATTTTTTTTATATATTCTTTGAAATTTCAGTGTGCTGGTTTACATTCCACTGTTATTTTCAAATGTAAAATTAATTCACCTCTGCTCATGTTTACAGTCCTTCTCTGGATTAATATTGAAAGCATAATTTTGTTTAATACGAGTATTCCCTCACTATTTTTTTTCTTGCATTCTTGGAGCAAAGAACTTGTCCTCAACCCATCTGACCCTGCTGTTCCCAGCAGCAGCATAAAGAGATGCACATGACAGCACATGATCATGGTTACTTGTTTAGTACATGTTCTTCAAAAACTCCCAACCCCACAACCATCAAATGAGGGACGCCAGAGAATATAGACCTGTCTGGTCCTTCTAATAACAGTTAATTAGTTAATAAATTAACAACTAATAACATAGTTGTCCATTAATTTGACTGATCCTGTTTTGAACCTGCTGACATGGCCTCCACAACATCCTGGGGCAGCACATTTCAGAAATCATTACCACTTTTATAAAGTATAACTCTTTCTGGTCTGTCTTCCCTTTTTCCATTATTATGCCCTAGGACAGTTCAGATTCTGTACATGTGACTCATGCCAAATTCTCACTGACTACTGTCATGAACTATCGGACCAAATTCAGCAAAGAAAGACTATGGCCTGCTTTGCTTTGAATTTTGTAGTCACAACCAACTCCCCAGCTACAAGGAGATCCTCACCCACTCTGCAAAAAGAGGTAAAAGGCAGAGGATGCACACATAGCAGCATGCACCCCAAGTACCTTGAACTAAGAGAGCATGTCATGGGCAGCTGAGGAGATCTCTTCAGGTATTAAATTATTTTCAAGAACTAGTTTAATGTACAATTGGGGTCAAGCAAAGACAAAAAAAAAAAAAACCACCCAGCTGAATTTGAAAGTCCTTCCCCTGTCACTTACATTTTCATAGAGTTTTTGATGGTACCACGAAAGATTTTACACTGTTCTAACCAAGCGGTCTCCAACCATTACCAGCTCATACCCGTAACACTGGTAAGAAATGACCTGTGTGCACATCCTCTTTTGGACTTTCTGTCTGATTGTTTTCAAATGTCTTAATGTCCTGCAAGCATGAGCAATACCAAAAGACAAAGAATCCACCATCTTCCAAAGCATGGTATTAAAATTTCATCCAGTGAATAGCACAGGCCAAACACCTTACACCAAGCGTTATGGAGCACTAGAGCTTGTTTACCAAGCCCCATAGTTTATCAATTGACAGTTATGGATTATCTGTTAGAAACACTCCCATTATTTATCTGTTTTACATGATGTCAAACCCACTACAGCCCACTGCACAACACCCACTGTGAATTGCATCACTGTAAAAATCAAGCTGCATACTTCTGTTGTTTTTTTCTGGTTTTCAAATTCTGTGTTTTTGTATTTATCCCTTTCTTTTGTTACACTGAAGAATGCTGTAATATTAAATATTTTGTTCTCTGTACACACAGATGTGTTTTAATAATCTGTTAATTTGGTCTATGCATCACTGAACTCCTTTATGCTTTATTTTCCAAATCGTGAACCATTCTTCTGCTTCTTTTTAAACCTTTTAATTTTATAAAATATGGATGTAGGGAATGAACAGAGCACGCCACAAGTTGCTGTATAAGTGCAGAAGTTACATCAGTGACAGAAGGATAGAACACTGTCCTCACTTCTGCCCACTATTTGCCCGTCTCCACGTCACCTAAGGGCATGCAACTCTGCACTTCAGTTGTCCCTGGGACAGCTTACTGCTTGTTGCTATGAATTCATGATAATGTATACAACTACTTGAGCAGTGATTTTTCATGTAGGAGATTCCCATTGATGTTTATTTTTAGGCATCCAGTTTATTTTCTTATGCTCTGTTTAAACCAGCATTTTCTTCATATGATACCTACTTTTTCTGTGATCAACTGCCAGTGGTCCTCCCATAGAATCTTATCTCTCTACTCCACCATACCCTTAAAGGTTGTTTCATGTAAAGGCTATAAAAATGTCAACATGGATTAGCTACATTCATATTTTTAATTATCCAATCATTTGTGAAGGACTTGCTTTCAACTGAATGGCCTCAGCAATTGCTTCATTCCCTTCACTCACTGCTTTTATTAAAACCGACAGACTATGTAGCCTCTCTGACAGCCACACAGGAATCACACCAGCAGAAGACAAGGAGCTGACAGAGCTTCACCCAGGTGTTTTGACATTAGCCCATCATATGCACCTCTCTAGAGTAAAAAGTTATGACTTTTAGGCCTACTGCAGGATAATCAAGTCTGTCACGTGATGCTCTTTTTCCCACTGCTGCCTCCACTATCACAAATGGAAAAGGAATTTGCTCTATTTGTGATTTACTAAATGAGTTTTAATTTGGGCAGATAATGATTTTCTATAACTGGGCTACAGATGAACTTATGAGAATGATCCCACTACATCTTTATGTGTTTTATATCTTTTATGACTTTTATTTTATTAGATATCATTGTTAATGTCTCAAAATTTAATACTTCAAAAGCTGACGAGTCTCACACTCAAAAAGAATATTGGCAAGCTCTTTTTTGACAACATACGTACACATAAGCATAAGCTTAAAGCAGAAAATTCAAAGTAGGAAAAAGTACTCATTTTCAAAAGTATTCACTGGAACAAATTATACAGCAATATGATATCTTTTTTTCCTCCTCGTATCTTCAGATCAAGATTCATCCTGCAACTACAGGTTAACCAATCAAAAGGTATCACATGCAAGGAGTAATTGTTTTAAATTTACCATATATATACTGCATAATAAAATTATATTGAATAATATAACATTATTCTAGCCATGAACTCCTTGAACTTTTTAAGATGTACTTCTTGCAGTCTATGATAATAACAATTCATTTATTTTGAAATTCACATGTCATTCTAATGCAGTAAAATGTATTTTAGAAAGGCAAGCCCAGTAAATCTTGATCTTCAGATTTGGGGGGAGGACTGTCTACACGAAAAAGTTGAACTTCTTGACACAGTCCAGTGATGTTCTGCCAAGATGTTAACGTAAAAAAAAAAAAACAAACTTGCTTCTATGACAGTAAAAGAATTCATCAGTTCCAGATTTTACCTTCTATAAAAATAAAACTTTCATTTTTTTTTTCTCTTTTTGATAAACTTTCTAAAATCCATGGAATATAGAACTGTCTACACGAAAAAGTTGAACTTCTTGACACAGTCCAGTGATGTTCTGCCAAGATGTTAACGTAAAAAAAAAAAAACAAACTTGCTTCTATGACAGTAAAAGAATTCATCAGTTCCAGATTTTACCTTCTATAAAAATAAAACTTTCATTTTTTTTTTCTCTTTTTGATAAACTTTCTAAAATCCATGGAATATAGATTTTTTTTTTTTTGCCCAATCAGATTTATCTACCTGCCCTTTTTTTTCTCCAGCATGTTTCTCTGCCCAGATTGCTTAATTGTTTGACTGTTCCTAATGGGAGACCTCAGCTTTCCCTGTGGCCTCCATGGATGATGTTGGATGGTAAAGGCAGATCTACTCTCCTGGATGCTCAGATGGAATACAGGATTTCTGTCACTCTTGCAGGACTTCTGTTTCTCCTGTTTGCAGGCGTAGGTGCTGTTTGCACTCAGGTGTGGTGATACAGCAATAGCAATCCCCTCCTGGCCTATTGCTGAAGAAGCATGTTCCCAACCCTCACCATCTTTTAAGCTCTGCAGATCCCAGGCTGCAGTGAGGTCAGAGAGTCATTGCAATTGCTCCTTCTAGGAGCCTTGGCTTCTTTTGTGAAATACAGTGTTGACTTTATGGATGGCAAGAAGCTGGAGCAGATGGTTTGCTAACAGAGACTTACTCTAAGAAAAGCAAGTTGAATGGCAACTGAGGAGTGAAGGCTGGAGGCAATAAGGGCTTCATCCTTATGTATGTCTCAAGGGAACTGCAAACAATACTCACAAAGGTCTGATAAATTTCAAAGAGCAGAGGGTCCAGAGCACAGCCAATGGATGTTCTTCTACCATCTTCCTCCAAATATATGTATAACCTGTTCCACAACTGCAGCCTTGAAACCAAGCCAGACCAGTGGCTGTGAAGCTACATGCAGTAAGAGTTGGTCAGCTCACACTATGTGAAAGTTGTGTGTGATGTGCCACTATCTTCCCCTATCAAACCCATCTGGATGGTTCCTTAGTTGTTAGCACATTGCTTTTTGTTGTTTCTTTTGACTACATATATTGGGAAAATATTCAGATATTTCCTTTTAAATGGAAGATGGAAATCGTCTTGAGATATGGTGAGGTGAGTCTCTGTCATCAGCCCTTTCACATACTCAAATTAAATGCTGGAGTTGGATTGGAATACTTCGGTCCCACAGGTTCAACACAAACCAGATTTTAATCCACAGTTTGTATTTTTGCTGGTAACACACATTAAGATAGATACCTTAATGAGTTGCTGCATTCAAAGTATGGAATTAGGAAAAACAGATTTCAGATGGAAGCTAAGCCCCTGTAAGCATCCTGCAGCACAATAGCTATTCAGGCTGGATGTTCTGCCTTTCCAAGAGGCACACATGCAGAGAGATTACTTAGGGCCTCCTCCGACGCTCTACATACCTCAGGAACTTTAGTCCTGTCTCTCTGCAGAAAGCATCTTGATGGCCCCATTCTTAATGGCCCCGTTTACAGCAGTAATGAAAATGAACACGACTTATTCTCTGCCCAGATGACATGGTAGAGCTTTAATCCATACAACTGCACTGTCTTACTCCCCAAGCTAGGTGGTACCTGCACACTGTTTTCTGGGAACCACCTCCAGTCTATGCCACCCTTTGTTCAAGCACCACCTGGAAGGCAACTTCTTGGCACAAGTGAAAAGCCCATCTGAGACTGTGTGTGCTGGCAAACACTATGCCCATCACATGGCAACACTTGGACCCATGCCAGCACTGATTATTCTATTAGTAGAGACAGAGCCTCTGTATCTAGTTTTAATTATTTAATGTCAGAGTGTTCCATAGCTGTAAGAGCCCAGCCTGGAATACCTTCAGTGCTGCTTTTGGGTGCCTTATCCTCTAAGCCTCCAAACAGAAACACTAGAATGAACACATCAGCAATGTCTAGGACGATGCTCATTTAGCAGGATGAATGGCCAGGGCAGCTGTGCTTCCAGTAGTTCTTGTTGTCATAAGTAAACCCAGTGGAGCTGTACTGGTCAAACTAACAGACCATCCATCCCGTCCAAAAAGAGAAAAGAGACTGAGGTATCTTTTGTCCCTGGCATTAACTCTTCCATAGTAATACAATGCAGTTGAATGGGTGCTTTCCAAACACAGTCTGCACTATTCTCACAAGCCTGGAGAGCTTTTATTTATCTGTCCACAGTGTTTGTTTTTTAATTGGACATTATGGAAACTCTGACAGTAATGTAAAAGATGATTAGCAATAAAACGAAATACAAACCAATGGCTTCTAAATTTAATAATAGGCTAAATGTCTACATTCAGACATGGTTAATCAAAACCAGTTTGCAACTTCATTTTATTCAGGTCAGCCAGTCAACAGTACATGTAATGCATACTATAAAACTGATTTAGGGTTTTTGGACACCCAAGCATCTACATAAACCAAGCAAGGATTAACTAGGTCTGTCTACTCATAAATTACAGCACATTGTTTTTAAGTGAACAGGATAAAAAGCAACATGCCGTGAACCATCTACATCATGCTTTTTTCTCCTTTGACCAATTTCCCAGTTACTCTCTCAAATTATCACTCCAGTTCCTTCTTTGTTCATCCCTGTATTGTTTCCATATAACTGTCCAAATCCGCCTGCGAGGCAACTAATCAAAAAAGGCTGAAGCACAAGAACATTGACCACTTGATAGTTTGCCCAGCTTATTAAAAATATGAGTTTGACATCCTGCAGCATGTTTTAACAATTGCTTTGCAAATTACAGCATGGCTAAATACAATTAAATTCATTCCATTGTTCACAATAACTATTTAACATATGCTGTGAATCTTGTACACAGATCAGGACTCTGCAGAGTTAGTCAAGTCTTGTTGCCTTGTGCTACAGACCCGTCAGACCTCACAACATAAACAGGCTTGGGCTGGGTCATCGCCTGGTTGAGATTTTAACAAAACAAAAGTAAAAAAAAAATAAATTCAGATGGCTTTTAGAAGCAGTGATGGACTTCCATAGGTGAAGTTCTTCACTTCTCTGTACTCACTGAAAATCCTAATGGGGATTAGTCACCACGGTGTTTGTAGGTGAACCACCCCCAACCACTGGACCAGTGCCTCGACTCCTTATCTCAAATACCTGAATGTGCAGAGCTGCAAGTACTTATTGCTTATTCTAATAGCAGGTTTTGCATAACTCTATAGTACTTTTCCTCCTCTTTCAGAGGTTGAACCTGCAGAGTACATATTTTATCCACCACAATATATGTGATAATATACTAGCTCACATGAACTAACATGATCTAGTATCTGTCCCACAGATATTACGTGCCACTCCATATGCCCCAGATCTGAGAAGCACGTAATATACAACTCTCAGGGGATATGAAACACATGTGGGTCTGATTCGCCACTTTGTTATTCCAACTGTACACCCTTGCAACTCTAACGAAGTTACACCAGTGTAAAACTGTTGTACTGAAGTGGAGGATTAAACCCATATGTCTTTCTATATGAGCCAAATTTATGGGATAAAGTCATTCAAATAAATTCAGTAAACATTCAGACTTCTTCAGAGTCCTCTACCTGTTTAGCCCCCAGACAGCACTTTTCCTGCTTCAGGAAAAGCTTTACCTTAAAGAAAGCAACTGCTATTTGTTAAAAGGATGTCAGTAACAATCTGAGTTATTAAAAAAAAAAAACAACAACTTTGAGATTTGTGACCTACAAAACATTTCAAACAAGACGGCATTTCCTCACTCACTCAGCCATGATCAAAACCCCTTTTGCCTGCTCATATGCATACCTCTTTGTATAATTAAAAGCACAACCCATCACCATTTGCAAATTCTTATATTTTCACTGTGCAGCTTTTCAAGTGTTTTTCTTGGCCCCTTTCCAGACAGTACACCTGCGTATTAGTTTAGCAACATTTTACTGCAATTCAAAATTATCTAATTCTATTTGATTTGGACTTGTATAAAATTCTGAAAACTTATAAGCTCGATGTTTCTCAGATACAGTTATCCACAAACAAATAAAAAGACAGTAAAACAAACATTGGGCAGATTCTCCAGCGTCATTTAGAAACAGGGATCTGTGCTGGTGCTCGGGGAGCATATGATTTATTTAGTTCAATAGACAAACAAAAAAATTCAGATTAACTCCATGTATGTTTCTTCAGAATATTTCACTGTATTCAAAAAGTTGAAATTTTCTTCTGGTTGAAGAAAAATTATTAAATTAGTCTAAAGAATCAGGCTTCATTTCCTTTCACAATTTTGATTGCTGCTTTTAATGTTAAACAAAAACACTGGGATAATGTAAAAATGAAAATAATAATAAATAATATTAGTAGTAATAGTAATAATACTTTCTTTGGAAGACACGATAAAAAGAGTAGTAACTTTTCCTGCTTTAACATTTTTTCTGTAATTCACCAAAAATACACTTTCAAGATTTTAAGTCACTGGAATTCTACTTTTAGAGAAAAAAGGAAAAAAGAAAGAAAAAATAAGAAAAACAAACAAACAAAAAAATCCAGTCCCACAATGTACATGGTGACCCCAAAATCATTTTTTTATACTATCTTCTGGGAAGTTTTACTATTGAAAACATTCAGCGATATTGTTCCAGTGTCAACCAAAATCATTCCAAAATAATATGGTGACAAAAATTCCTTATGTATTTTAATTTCAAACACTTACAGCTCATCTATGTTACGAATTCTTTTCCTCCTGAAAATGTCTTTGATAACAGCATCAGTTTGTTTTGTTAAGTATTTAAAAGCTATTCTATACCTCCCTACTTTACCTGCAACGTGATTAGATATGGCAATCAATCAATAAAGTCTGTGACCAGTTTTATGTGTAGTCATGATAATATTATATGTTCATGTAGTTGTTAACATGGTAACCAAGAAATAGTAGTGACTGCAGTTGTTGAGGATCATCAATAATATCTCATACAAATATTATTCATGAAGCAAGTATGTTAGAGCTGGAAGGGCGTATCTCAATACCAAAATTTCCATGATAGAGATACCTTTCTATTTTTAAAGACTCATGTCAAGACACTTATTTAGGGTGTGAATCCTCTCATCTAGTTCTAGTACTAATCACTGTAAGGAATTTGACTCAGTCCCTTAAATTTAGGTGTTCATATACACAGGTGAAGGTGCAGAACAGCCAGGGTGCAGCAGGGGACCCACTTCACTCACAGAGCCGGCAGCTCTGAGGTACCAGTATTCTGGAGCAGCAGATGGAGATGGAGAACAGTCAGAAAACAATTATATTCCCATTATAATCTGAATTTCCAGTTTAAGCAGTACAGGCAGTGGTACTGAAACAGCAACTCAACTTACCTGGAACATTTAGGGTAGGATTCAGTTATTTAAACATAGGCCTCTGTTGCCATTGGGAAGCATGAGGGTCCTCTGAGAGTAACATCCATTCATCCCATCCTAACAGGGACATGTGAAACAGGACAGAGGAAGCAACCATTCATTTTCCTTGAAAATAGAAGGAGTTTCATAAAGTTGAATTAGATGGTGGCCCCTGGGATTCCATTAATTTGCGTACATATAGGTGTCTAGTGTCATTTTAGATTCCCTATTGTGTCTGAGATTACCACATGGTGATGGACATTCTGCAGCCTTCTTCAGACCTTCTGCAGCAGCAGCTAGGATGCAACTGAATCAAGGTCTTGCAGTGGGATCCAAGCATTAGAAGCCATCTTAGATGTCATTTTAGATACTTGAAACCTCTGCATGGGGCTGACAGGTATTAAACAGAACCTACAGAAATGCCACATCTTTCAGCAGCTGAAAGCCAGGTGGGATCTCACATATGATGTCTCATGAATCCCATCCACACAGTCTAACACTGTTGGTGCACTCCTACTCAGGATTTGAGCTAACATCCATTAGCTGGCAGAAACAACTGGACTGTTGGCAGGAGCTCTGCTGCATGGGAATTTACTTCACATAATTGACCAGCAAATACGCTTCAACTCCTCATTAGTGTCTTCTCTGGGATCATTCCTGTTTCTAGCACCATTTTGCTGCAGGTCTCTGGAGGATGACTGGTTGCTTCACATGTGATGCTGTTTCCTAGAATATCAATCTCATGAGATGATATTTTGCAGTATTGTGTTCTCATGGACAAGATCTTACAATCAGTGCTGCTGATTGTACATGAATACATGAGTTTTGCATAATTTCACTCTAAACCATATAAACAGTGAGTCCAGGATTTATTTTTTTTTTTCCCCTATGTCTCTAAGTTATATAAGATGATTAAGTACCATTCCAAGCCTAAAATGTTACAGACATGGGTAAAGATGGCAAACCTTTGAGCTGAGCCCAGCTAAGAAAATGGAACTATTATGACACATTTCTTGTAGATCTGAATATGTATCTAACATCTGAACCAAAATAATTTCCACTTAAAGGAGAATTCATTACAGATACTTCTAATAATACTGCATACAGCATGAGACATCACAAAATACAAAAGCCTTCATGACGCTTTGGAAAAGCAACCAGAATTTAAATGAGATAAAAAACAGACATCTTTTAATCCTTCTTCAAGTTTTGTTCCTTCATTTCTTCTTCTTCACAACATGACTCAGAGGGGCAGATCCTCACCTGATATAAAACAGTCAGTTCAGCTTTATGAAAGACAAAGAAGCTACAGTCACACCAGAGCAAAATCTAGCATGGTGCATCTGAAGTGCAGATAGAATATTAACTGTGACTAATTGTGAATGTTGTAGATGCTTCCTTCCTACGCATGGTTATGTGTACCTGAGTATCTTTCTGCTTTTTATTCTTAAGCCTAAATAGGACATCAAAGTTTTGTTTGTTTGTTTTTTTTTAAATCTTCATGGAAAAATGTCTCTCATTTCTGTACAACTCTCTAAACTTCTTACTTTAATTTGAGGACTTCAAAACATCTTATTGTCCACAGTAGAAGAAACATCTGTTAAAGTCACACATAGTTTATTGGCTGGAATCAGTGATGAAAGACAGCATAGAGACTCACCAAAACATTTCATTGCTATTAATGTAAAACAAAATATTACAAAAAGCAAGCTTTTTTTTTTTTAATAAAAGAAACGTGGGGAAAATTTTGCAAGCCAAATAGGCATGAAAAACTGTGACTTCAATTCATCAAGCCTCATGTGACTGGATTTTGTAGCCCAGCCAGCTGAAGGCCTAACCACGCTACAAAAAAATGGGTTTTAATTAGCTAAGAGAAACAATTTATGAACAATGGTACTTTTCTCCACAGGATTTCCTGTTTAGAGGAATTGCTTTCCACACTAGAATTGATTTTTGCTCTTTCTACCTACTGATCTGTTTTACCACTAGCCTAGTGCAGCCTGATATTCATTACTACTTTGTTTTTTTTCCTTTGGCATAAACCACCAACAAGGCCCCAATATCACATTTCAGATCTAAGCCAGCCTCCTAGGAGGTGAGGTGGGAAGTATATGCAGTGAATTTAGCACTGGCATATTTTTTCCCCTTTTTATTAGTACTCTCCAATTCAGCACCTCTCTGCCTTAGGCACCGAGAATTGGAGAAGGAAGACCCCCTGGCAAGCTTACTGCAACCTGACTGTCTCACTGGGTGACAACACACAGGCAAACAATCAGGATTAAGTCTCTGGTAACATGGAGGAAGATTTGCAAAGTGGAACACCAGAAACTTCATTTCACAAGTTATGCTTGTCACCTAGGAGAAAGGATGACTGGGTCCCCTTCAGATATTTTGTCAATTTGATACTCTTGTCTACTCAGTTTCCATCTACTTGCTTTGCTTCAAGCAGGTTCTAGTTCTAGTTCTAGTGCTTTTGCAGAATTATTCTTTACTCTTTTGTACTTGGATATTGCAATTCCTTTTTAATGGTACCCTACCTACATTTTGCTTGTAATGTACATTTACAAAAAAAACCTACATATTGGTTTTTTTTCTCCCTTGGACCCCAGAAAATTAAAACCTAGCCATTTTCTCTTTACCTAGTTTTGCCTTTTCCTTTTGCAGATTCTACTTTCCACCATTTTCTTTACTCTTAACCTACATTTTGCTTGTAATGTACATTTACAAAAAAAACCTACATATTGGGTTTTTTTCTCCCTTGGACCCCAGAAAATTAAAACCTAGCCATTTTCTCTTTACCTAGTTTTGCCTTTTCCTTTTGCAGATTCTCTCTACTTTCCACCATTTTCCTTACTCTTATGCCGAATTCCATGTGATTCACCTTTCCTCCCTCCCAACTGCTACTTTTCTTCCTTTCCTATCAGCACCATCTATTCCATTTTCTGTTCCTTCATGCTTATTTTTTCTAGTTTCTTTTATTTTCCATTTACTCTTATGCCGAATTCCATGTGATTCACCTTTCCTCCCTCCCGACTGCTACTTCCATTCCTATCAGCACCATCTATTCCATTTGCTGTTCCTTCATGTTTATTTTTTCTAGTTTCTTTTATTTTCCATTTCCTTTTCTGTGGTATTGTTTTGAGGCTCTCTGCTGCACCTCACTCTCTATTCTATACACACATTACCCTGCTGGTCAAAGCACCGGGGATCTGACTGTCTCTCACATGTTTCTGTTCTGCATTTCACTCCAGCTTGATGAACCTCTTATTCCCCAATGTCCTTCACACTTTTCCATTAGCATCAGCTGTTTTTGCTTGAGGTAAGCACTGTTTATACAACAAAAAGTGTTTTGCTTCTGCTTTTACAACTGTGATAAAGGCACAACTATTAACTATGGATGAACAGATAGGTTTTGCCTTTTTGTGCCAGATTTCTTAATTCCAAGGTTCAGAGGTTTATGACTTGTTTCTTGTAGTTCCAGATCTGAGGTCAGGATGCCCTAGCATTCATTTGGAAGGTTCTATGGCTTCTTTAAATATTTTTTTGTATTTTGCTATTTCAGACAACTCTGTAACACATCAAGTATTGATATCTTAATAAACCCATAATAGCAATGAGGATCTTCTTCATTACCTTTTTTCTAAAGCAGGTAAACATTCTGTCTCTTTCAAGGAAGCTGCAGAGTATCAGAAGGATAAGTCAATGCCAATGAATCAGACCAGAATCTTTATAAAATATAGTTGAATAATGTAAGAAGTAATATGTTATAATGTCAGAGATGAGGCACAGTAATAAGGCAATGCCTAGTGAAGTTTATGATGCATTTACCGAATAGAAGGTTGACTGGAATATTTCTGTTCCACCTTCAGTGCTTCGGCCTCTGTCAGACCTACACTCCCTAAGAAAAAGAGAAAAAGGGAAAAAAACAAGAACAGTTTTGAGGCATCTCAAAATTGAATTAAAAGTAGGCTAGAATAGCAAGGAATATTTACATCCTCTGGGCGCGAGATGTGTTAAAATAGTCAAAATAGTGGACAGTATTTTATCAAAGGTCATGTTCTCACATTTCCCTAATTATTGTCAGTCATTTTGGTCAAATAGTGCAGGTTTTCTTGATCTCCAGGGTCTGCAGGCCCTCTATGACTGGTAGCCTCCAATAATTCCCTGGTTATGTAGACCTAAAACATGAACTATCATCAAAAGGTACACTATTTTTCACTACAGAATGATGGAAATGAACTCTCATGGAAGTTTCAGCTGGATATACTGCAAATAAAACAGCTTAGAAAAAGTAAGATTAAACTTCCAGAATTTTCAGACCATTCATCTAACAAGCTCCATATGTACGTCAAAAAATGATGAGAAGGTTGGCAGCTCATCCTATGGCAAGGCACTCTGTTATGGTTAGTTGCATCACACAATGCTTGTTCAAAGAATTAATAGTAACAGTTGCTGTGTTTGATCCAGAGCTGGTAGCCAAAAGGGAGATTTGCTTATGTTATGTTCTTAAGCTAAAGTCTCACTATATTTAAATTGTTTAAATTATTTAATTTATATCAATTATTTAAATTCATAAATCATTGAGTCTGCTAGGGTCAGAATTATGTCTTTGCTCATGAGGATTTATTATCAGTGTTTCCTTGATTACTGATGGTTGCCTGCAACAACTAAAACATCACAGGTAGCGCAGTTATTTCTGCATTTAATAAAATTTTTAAAAGTTAGGGCCTTATCTGTCCAAGTGTCTTGATATTCATTGACCTCCCAAATAATCACTGTAATATTCGGAGCTGAGTAAATGCAGGGCAATACATAATTCAGGATACACATAATTTACTGTGTTTACCTCTCTGCTTTGGTCAGTCTGGATTGGTTTTGAAGACTACCCTGAACTGATCAGTCATGTTATCAGGATTATTTGCTTTCTGGTAGTGTCAAAGAGGTCAATGAGGACTGAAACCCTGTTACAGCAGGCTCTGTGCCTCTTCTCCTTTAATAGCTGATCTCTGCAGCAGTGCTTCCAGACCTAAAAGGCAAGTTCATCTTGTAAAATAGGCCAAAGTCTACCCAGAGATTGCAAAAACGTGTAAAATTGGATACAAACTGACAAGGTCTTCAGATGTACTGTAGGTAGTGAAAGAACTCTGAAAACATGGAATACGTGACTGAGGTTGGAGCCTGCAAAACTGCTGTGGTTTTGCCAACATAACATTCTCCTGCAGACTTGGAAACACACAACAAATTTAAACATCATAGAACAAAGCTAGGATGAAACGAAACAAAAAAATCAGCATTTAATGCTTTTTATGGTGAACTATATTTTTAGGATCAATCCAAGTGATAAATTTCCAAGATTATACAATGAAAGGGTTCCTTCTTAATTAGCCAATGTGGTGGGCTGACCCTGGCCAGCAGCCAAACACCCACCCACCCATGCACTCCCTTCCCTCTCCCATGGGACGGGGACAAAGCACAGGGAAGTTAAGTTACACTATCTCATGGGTTGAGATAGTGACACCTGAACAGTGAAAATAAAAGTTGCACATGCAAACAAAGATAAATAAGGAACTAATTCACTACTTCCTATTGGCCAGCAGATGTCCAGCCTCTTCTGGGAAGCAGGGCCCCTGCAGATGCAGTGGTTACTTGGAAAGATAAACACCATAACTCTCAACATCTCTCTTTCCTCCCATTTTTTATGGCTGAGCACAATTTCATATGGTATGGGATATTCTTTGGGACAGTGGGGGCCACCTGTCCCAGATGTGCCCCACTGCAACCCTCTTGCCTTGCACAGCCTACTCAATACGGATAAAGAAGGGGGGAGAAAGCCTGGATGCTGGTGTGTTACCAACACTGTTTCAGCCACAGATCCAAAGCACAGCACCACACATGCTGTTGTGATGAAAACTAGCTCCATCCCAAGCAGACCCAGTACAGCCAAACAAAAGAGAAGTTAGAATTTGTGTGAGTGGTCGGGTAGTGAATAAATAATAAAGACTAATTCAGGTATAACTGACTTGATGAACTGCAGAAGGAAGGATCATAGAATGATTCATAGAAGAATCACAGAAAGAAGGGTCTAGAAGAGTCACCAGGTACGAGTAAATAGGCACTTAATTGAGGATCCCATTGTCCAACAAAACACATGCTGCGAGAGCTTCAGTGACCCCACAGAAGGCAGTGGAGGAGACAGCAAAGTGTTTCAGGAAGATGAAGGATCTCCTCGTCATGCAGTAATGCAGAACTGGCAGTGACACCCATACTGTGGGGAGAAAAGAAGGGGCTATAATGCACGAGTAACTGGAATAAGTCTAATAAACATTTTCTTGAAAACATTGCAATATGAATAGTATGTGCAAATTTTTCCTTCTCATGAAGAGGAATTACCAAGCCAGCAAGTCAGGCAAGTTATTTCAAAGTTCTTCCAGTTCTGAGCAGTTTCTGTAGATGTAGGCACACTCCCTGCTTTTTGCACTCTTCTACGAGAGAAAGTGGTGATTTTCTTTACATTAGCATTTCCCACAGAGCCAACCACAAGTGAGCTCACTCACCCAGTTGTGAAAACGGAAGTGGGTTTTCAAGCCTGGCATTTTACACAAAAATGTTTTGTAATCCTCCTTTGGTCTGGAATCCATTCAAGTGTCACAGAGGAGAAAAATTTTGCCATTAAAAATAAAAAAAAAAGGAAGACAAAAAATAAATCTTTTCTTTGATGCTCTCTACCTCAGATCATTCTCTTCACAAACTTTGCTTACCCTGTTGTCAATGCAGATTAAGTTTGGTCACTGTTTTGGATTTCTTGCTATGTACAATAAGTTTTCTCACTATTTTTTTGTAGACTCTTCCAAGAATTAATCTGGCAGGGTGCTGACCATTCTGGCCTGATCCAGAAAAACACTTAAGCCTGTCTTTAAGCACCAGAGTAGTTCTAACCAGATTGAGCTCATAATACTATTGTTTTACAAGATGGTGAAATATCTGTTTACTCATTAAAGTCTGAATATTAAGATTCAAGATCACTCGTTATATCCATTACAGATGTTTTCTCCTCATAAATGACAATCAAAATTTCATTTGTTTGATGTTTATATCTTTGTTCAGTTCTCTACTCTATTGGATAGCTTGCAGTGAAAAATTCCAGGCTCTTCTTGGACAATTATTGTTCTTTTCTCTTTCTTCGTATTTATTAATGGGAAATTCCAAACTTTGCAGATAAGATTTATATAGTCTTTCAAATGGGTCAGAACAAGAGAATATCAGAAATGTTTAAAAAGCTTGTTTTGCAATTTATAGCTTTATAAAAAAAAACAAAAAACAAAAACCACCAAAATCTTCAATTGCTTTCAATAGTATAAAATTGCCAAAACCACTGAGACTGATGCACCACAAAGGAATCTGTCTTGCAAACGTTTATGTGCCTAATTAATTTTAAGCACATGAGTAGCACACCACATTGTATACTTTCATTAATGACCTCGATAATGGGAGACAAAACATGACTATCATGTTTTCAGATGACACCATGAAAGAATTAACAATGTCATGTCATACAAAAAAAGGAAGGCTTTATTTTTGCTGCAAAAATAATAGATTTATTTCAGTTTTAAAGAGATCTTTCTGCTTTTACTTTTAAATTAAATGGAATTAAATTAGGGACCATAATGATCTTTCAACATGAAAAACCTCAGACTGGATATTTTCAAAGAGCTCAGCACTGCATTTAGCACAAATCTATTAGGCAGAAAAATCTTGCCCAGCATTAATATTCAATGACTATCATTTCTTGCAGAAAAGTGGTTACCTCTACATCCTTATTCTCACCCAGGATCAAAGCCTCAGGGTCCTGACTCATACAAGAGAAGGTAGTAATAAAACCTCGCTGTTTTTTGCAAGACTTTTCTGACTATTTCTCTGAATTCAGGATTATTAATTATTCAAAATTTCTCATCTAGAAATTAAATTGCTGTTGCTTACCAGACGACCACTTTCAAGTTCCATGTCTTGAAGTCATCTCACACCTTTTGAGGCTCCAGGGCTAGAAGAACACCATGAGTAATCCCATCCAGTCACTTTGACTGGTTGCATACTACAAATTCCTTCTATAAACTTTTTAAAATCTCTAACAGAAAGGGTAATTTTTTTTTGCCCCTACTACCCAAAACCTTGCAGGCTGCTCTCTATTCTTGACTCTTGCAAAGGACACAGGTCTCTTTCTAATGCCCAACCTAAGTTAGCCGTGGCTTGTTTATATTCAGCTGTCCTTATGCTATTCTTCAGTTAGTTCTTTCCCTCTTTGATAGTCACTCTCTTGACACAGCTAGAGACAGCAATGATGCCATTTTCCAATCAATCTATTTATATGCTCCTGTAATTGATCATTTTATTACCATGCCAGATTGTGATTATTTTTCTTAAACACATATGACTCAAACTGCACAGTGTTTCAAGCAAGTCAAGCATTTTCTTCTATGACATTCTGATTCCCCTGTGTCAGTGGATTTTATTGAAAATGTCCACATATTTCTTCCATATTCAGGAATACTTTTTGCCTTGGAGAGTCCATTCAGTCAGTCAAAGGAAAATACATTAAATCATTTTTCTTTTCTGGATCCTTTGGTTTATTTTTGTCTCTGGAAGGAACTAAAGGTAGTGGCTTCTGGATACAAAAACTACTGTGAGTTTAGTCATATAAAACTGATAGACATTTATAGGCCATTATAAGAGTCCAGCTTACTTGCATGAGCTGACATCAAAGCATACTGATTAAAACACTAATATTTATGAACAGTATGAGATATTTTCTGTTCTAGGGTTCTTCACCTTTTATACTCACTTTTAGGACGAGATAAGACTTTTCGTAAGACTTTGCTCAAGATTTTTCTGAAACTTTTGGCTGTGCCTTGCATGAGGTGACATCAAAGCATACTGATTAAAACACTAATATTTATGAACAGTATGAGATATTTTCTGTTCTAGGGTTCTTCACCTTTTTTACTCACTTTTAGGACAACAAGACTTTGCTCAAGATTTTTCTGAAACTTTTGGCTGTGCCTTTTTGAAAAGGTGTTTGTATTTGAGCAGAACTACTTTTATTAGCTCAAAGATTTCAAAAGGGAAGGAGTGAAAAAGATGGAAAAAATATTCTTCCCAGTGTCACCCAGTGACAGAATGAGAAGCACTGAAACTAGAAATTCCATCTCAGAAATTGTTTGGGGTTTTTTGTTTGTTTGCTTGTTTCTTTTTTTTTTTTTCTTTTTTTTTTTTTTTCTGTGAAGATGATCACAGACTAGAACAGGTTGTCCAGAAAACTTGCAGTCTCCATCCTTAGAGATGTTTAAAATGCAACAGACACAAAGCCCTGTGAAAGTTTATCAAATTTGCCCTACTTTGAGAAGGTTGGTTGGGCTAAGCAATCTCCAGAGGTCTGACAACCTCAGCCATACTGTGAGTCAGTGACTCTATGAAACCTGACTCTTCACTGCAGATTTTGAAATACCCAACTAGGATGTGGACAACAGTCCTCCAAAAACAACAGCAGGAGAACTTTTGGTTACCTTACAAACTGAAGCCACTCCAACAGCAAAGAGAAAAGAGCATTCTGCTGGGATAGTAGCTGCTGACCCTAGGATTGTTTATATGTCTATGTCACACAGTCATTGTGTAACTTGAAACTAGTTTCCATATTCCTTAGCAGTGAATACTGAGTAAACTGAAAAGTTGGCTTCCTCGTGCTTCCTCTCCTTCCAGCCACTGTAACTTCCTCATTCATAGATGCACAATGACAGGGGTAAGGTATGAACCATCTTACTTCTTCCTTCTCTCTCCAGCTGTCAGGCAGTTTGATGGTTAGCATACCTTGTTAGACTAAGAGATAGCTTTCCAGTCCCTGCAATCCTATTTGTTAGATAACTATCTTAACTGTGAAACTTCCATACAAAAGACATTGCTGCTGCTCATTGCTTGGTGCTTAGGGGCATAAGATATTCAAATCTGAGCGCAGACTAAGGAAGTCTTAATTGGACCATGACTAGATGTTTAATACCATGGCCAAGTGCTCTTGACCTTTGTTCTAAGTGATAAGCATAAAAGCTTATAAATCAGTTAAGGGTGTGGGCTTTTTGAATTATTTTTTACTAGATATATATAACAAAGCTAAGAAACTAAGAGTTCAAACATCAGTCATAAGTAAATGATATAGGAAATACATGTCTCTATAATTACAGTTTTTACCCTGTAAAGATAATCATAATCTTTGTTACGGAACAGTGAATACAAACACAGAATCAAAACCACAAAAAATGGAATGGGCAGAGAGGAAAAGATAAGAAGTAAGATTAATGTAATCTGCAGTATATTACTCTGCTATCTGATACTCAACCTGAGTGTGTTCTGTAACACAGAATTCTGTGACCCAGCTGATCTGATTGGAATAAATGGGCCAGTCAGTCTGTTTGTGACAACCGAAACATGCCGCCGTAGCTGGTCTTACATATCCCATTTATTTACACTGAGCAGATCTTTTTCTGTACAAAGCTGCTCACTGCTGATAGAAAATGTTAATGTTGCATCCCAAGATACTTCTTAAAAATAATAAAGGACATTATTTTGATGTTTGCATCATAGACTTCATTTTCTCTACAAATGGGAAAGTAATATAAAAAGAATAATCAATTTCCCATTTTCTATTTTGTAAGTAGCACTAATCTTCTTGAAGCATAACTTTTTACAGAAAATATTTATCTTTTCCAGTTGTTAACTTTTCCTTACTCAAGAATATTTGTCAAAATGTGTCTGGCTAAAGTCATAAGACCAAGGGTATCAGTTTTCAGCAGCGTGCTGCACAGGCCTGCCAGCTTATTTGGAAACAGCTCAAGAATCTCTAATGGGGCACTGTGTAACAGGGACAAAAACCTTCCCCTAAAAGTGCAATGTCACCTCTGAAAACAGGACTGAACTCACTCGGCTGGGACCACTGGAGCCTCTAGTGGGTTTCTTTGTACATTGCAAAACCAGAGTGCAGATACTGAATTTTGTAGTTGATGGACCTCTTATTCTTCTGGAGAAACAGTGAAATTTCACAGCTTCCAGTGTAATTGCCTCAGACTAAATAGTATCATCGTGACGTGCTCTCCTGAAGACCTCAAATATTTTTCTCTGTATGCAAGACTCCACCATTTACTTAGAAGTAACCTTTCACACTGTGCTCAGGTTTTGAGGGCAGACTGTGGCTTTGTCTGGAAGACAGAAGTTCTTTGATAAAAAAGAAAAAACTTTAATATCAGTATGTAGAGCTGGATCCAGCTGCACACACATAAGCTTCTCATGTCTTGAGTAAGGGACTTTTTTTTTCCTGTACATTTTATGTCTTACATGCCAGCCTAGTGTAGAACTCTCAGATATTTTAAAGCATCTTAAAATTTCTTTACTGTGAGGGTGACAGAGCACTGCAACAGGTTGCCCAGAGAGGTTGTGGGCTCTCCTTCTCTAGAGATATTCAAAATCCACCTGGATGTGATTCCGTGCAACCTGCTCTAGGGGAAACTTCTTTGGCAAGAGTGTTGGACTAGATCATCCCCAGAGGTCACTTCCAACCCCTACCATTCTGTGACTCCGTGATTCTGTGATCTCAGATAGCTCTGTATACATCTGTAGACAGCTGAATGCATCTCAAGCAATGAGATTCAGGTTCAGACATCTGAACTTGGATGCCTACCATAGAAAGTATCTAGGAGTGAGCTAGATGTCTAAGCTCCTATTAGGCCAGTGGAGATCCACTCAATATGGTCACTGCAGCCTAGAGTAGTCTCACCTTACAGTAGACACCTAGGTCATCACCTTCTGTACAGGCTCCATTTACGTTACCCATGGTTTTTATTTCACCTGGCTCCAGCTACCTCCCAAGGTGGCCAAGGAGATCCTGCATCACATCTGCCAGTCAGAAGCAATTGTCTCAGAAGTCCAAGGGCATCTCAAGAAGCAGCACTCAAGTGCAGACAACTGAATCAACCCCATATATTTTGCTTACTTACCTAGGTCATACATAGGTAGACATACTCAGTTTAGATGCCTGCATCTGAATCTGAGTCTAAATCCCAACAGGAGTTTTGACTTGGCATCTAATATTAAGCATAAATTTCCATAACTGGAAAGAAAGTATTTTCCAAGCTAGCATATTAACCAGAACTCTATTACAAAAAGCTTAAAGGAGGCCAGTGGTAAACCCCCTAGATTTTTACTGTATACCTAGAACTAGATACTTGGAAGCTTTGCAAAATTCAGTGCTGCATATCTGTGCTCTGTGGTCCTTCGGTATATTAAGTAATGACATCAAATGACCTAGTACGTGAGAGTTTTCAAGCATAGGACTCAAAAGAAAAAATCTTCTGCATTCTTCTGATGAAATGAATTTTACAGTAAGCTAAAAACATTGGCAGGAGGAGATGATTTTGGTGAAATGCTTCAGAATTTATAGGCAAGAATATTGATGTGATGATTGCACAGTACCACTATGGTAAGGTGCAAGGACATGCAAAAGGGCTTTTGTGCATCTTGGTCATTATATTAAACTGGCACATTTTATCCTAGTCTCATTTAACATATTTTTCATATAAATGTTTTGGTTGGAAGAGACCTTTTAGATCATCAAGTCCAATTGTAAACCCCGAATTGCCAGGTCACCAGTTCACCACTAAACCACGTCCCTAAGCACCACATCTGTACATCTTTTAAACCCCTCCAGGGATGGTGACTCCATCACTTGCCTGGGCAGCTGCTTCCAGTGCTTAACAACCCTTTCTGTGAAGAAACCTTTCCCAATATCCAACCTAAACCTCCCCTGGTGCAACCTGAGGCAACTTCCTCTTGTCCTATCTCACCTTACTTGGGAGAACAGACTGACCTGCACTTCACCACAACCTCCATTCAGGTAGTTGTAAAGAGTGATAAGGTCTCCCCTGACCCTCCTTCTTTCCAGGCTTTACAGTTCCCTCAGCCGTTCCTCATGTCAAAATTTGTTAACAATTTCTTATAGTATGACAAATTATCCTGGAAAAATGTATGGCCCCATTTGGAAGCATCAAATTTGGTTGGAAAAATTGCTTTCGCATTTTAAGAAAACAGTTCCTTTTAGTTATTCTGTTTTAGAGTAATTAATGGCAATAAGCAGAAAACTGAGATTCTTCTTCACAAGTCAGTGGCTGGCCACACTTTTAGTTTTCAAAGCAGAAAAGTTCTAGTTAAGAAACAACTGTGCACTTACAAATGACAGATAAAAGGCTAACAGGAAAACAGAAGAGGCAGCCTACCGGGGTTTTTTAATTTTATTTTTGTTAGCAGATTTCTTTGAGGATTTTTCATTTTGGAAGTTCATTGCTTAATCGTACATACTTAAAAAAAATCACTGTGATTTTAGGCAGTTTATTTATTGTGCTACACATCACAATTAGTAATTTAGAAAAATTAACAATTTCTCTAGAACACATTATCAAAGAACATGTATAACTTTTATTTACCAGAAGGATCTTTTCTCCCACAAAATCCACTGATGCATATCCAAGAAACCCCTGGATAGAGCCTGCTGAAGATCTTTTGCACTTCATGTATAAGACTACTCAATTCAAATAATGTGTGCAAAGTTGAACCTAAAAGGCATTAATGCCAGAAACAACAACTGCACTATATCAAGCCCAGGAAAAAGTAATGGGACCAGAAAGGGAGATTTTCCAAAAATCAGAGTTTTTATTTCATCTGTAATATTGTTGATAAATGGAAACGCTACCATGCAAATTCTCAGCACTTTTTTGGCCGGAAAGGCACTCATGCTAATATAATGAGTCTGGACTACAGAGGTTTGCCAAGCTTAGATCATGTATAGATTAATAATGATGTCTTTTAATGTCTTAATGATCTCTTAATGAAATACATTTATAATGCCATGATTTGGTGAGGACTTACTAAACATTTTTCATATCAGAACATGATGTTCAAAGCTGGGTTCTTAATAATAATTAACACACGTACTGAGCTTTTTCTCTTCAAAGTGCTCTAGGAACATTAGTAATTAGTTAAAACCCCGTGTGCTGAGTGTACACTATCTGTTTAGGCTCTAAGAGGCCCACAACAATCAAACTGGAGAGAGCCAGGAAAGTCCAAGCAGAAAATAGTAATTTCTTCTGTGTTCTGAAGAATTTTAGATCAAGGCAGGAAAGACATGTCACAAGATAAATTAAATGCAGGTGGTGGCCACTTCATACAAACACTATTAGACAAATAACATAAACATAGACTACACTTTAAAAAATGTATCCAGACTATTAAAGCTTAATTAATTTTTTTCTAAAAAAAAGTGAAAGAAAAGGCAACCTATGAAACACAAGACTCCCCCAAAACATCTGAAATCTCTTTTTGCTAATTTCTCTTCTCAGCATGCAAAGGGAGGATTTTAGCACAAGCAACGAGAGGCTCACAATGCTTACTCAAAACCTGTCGAGTATCTGCAAGGTATAACAAAACTCTATGTAAATCATATTCATCTGCTCTTGTAGCTGATACCTGGCAGCACAGGGGTGAACTGAACAAAAAAGAGATTGTCCCCCAAACAAGAGAAAACTATTGTGACAAATTCCCTTCAGTGCCAGAATAAAAGAATTGTTTAACAGCATTGTACTGCTTTGTATGGAAGAATTAACTAGGTCATGACAATGTGAATTTAGATTTTGTTCTATATCTAGGAATATTACAGAACTTTGGTTTTCACAAATAATTCAAATACATCTTTGAAAATTCATGCAAGAAGCTAGCTATACATAAAAATCTGGGCTTTCCAGTCAGGCTGGATTCTAAGGTTGTTTCAATACTTAATGCAACCAATGTGCTTTTTTTCTAAGTAGAGACAACAGCAATTCCTACATTAACAGGCATATTGTGGAGATAAACATATAAAAGATTTATCAGAATAGGGTTATGTGCTTAAAATAGATCTGTAGCTCGATTTAGTCAGCTGAAAGTATGACAGATTTGGTTGTCCATGATGAAAGTTTCAAGGAAAAAAATCCTAAATGTTTATATATGTAGTTGAATTTGGATTTTAGCAGTCAAAAAAAGTGTAAATTTGTATAACTTCTAATTTTCTTTGCCATTTTTCAGCAATGTGAGATTTAAAATAAACAAGAAATATTGCAAACTTAATTAACAAACCCCTATGAAAAAATTCTAATATTAAATCCAGTATGTTTAAGCAAAACATACAATTTTTTTTTTTTTTATTTAAGAAAGGAGGAAGTTAGGGGCCACGGAGAATTTGGTAATCAAAAAAATGCATGAGGTATTCAAATAATAAAGAACTGGTTGTAACAAAGAAAACACCTTTAGTAAAGGGAAGAAGCTGAAAGTCTTATTATTTACATATTGCACGCAAGTTGGACTTCTCCCAGCCTTATACTGGAATTTCACTTTATCTTATGTAAATTTTTTGGCAAAGGGCAGCATCATGTTTGTGAGGTCTTCAGAAACATGACCTAGAAAACGATGAGAGCAAATTCTTAAACACACTTGTTCTATTTAAATTCTACAGCCAGCACAGGACAAATATCAGGGCAAGGGAGAAGGCTGAAAAATGCAGAGCGAGGCTACGGGATCTCAAGTTGCTGCCTTCTGAGCCTGAAGAAAGCAGTGACGATCTCCACTCTTCTCCTTGGAAGAGGCAGCAAGGCCAGGCCTCGGGGAGCACGCCCGGCCCTGCCGCACCCACCTCCCGCCGGCGAGCAACTCCAACGGACCTCTGAAACCTAAGGCAGGAAATTCCTTTCAGCACAGCTTTCAGCAGTGAAACGGACTGTCAAAACATCTTCCCAGAGGATGACAGGGCTCCTGCCCAGGAATCAGTGGAGAAAGTTCGGCACGGAGACCAGCAGGATGCCCCCAGCTCAGCCGCAGGCTAAGGAGGGCAGCTGCAGCGCCCCTTCATGCCCAGGCCAGGTAACACCTTCAAACCCGGGGCAAAAATGTCACTTTTGTAATAGGGGCTATTAAGAACTTCTAAAAATACATCAAACGTAAGAAAATGCTGCTTCTTGTCTAAAGCACCATCTAGTGTGGCCCTTCCCAGTTTGCAAATGGAATCGCTTTCTTAATTAAAGATAGTCTTTTTTTTTTCCTGTCCCACATCTTACATAACTTTATTAAAGATCTTTTTATGCTCTTCCCAAAAATCCCAGGCCAACGCATATGCCATCACAATCTGAAGGTCCAGGTGCCAGTGGGCAGAGGAGCGAGGCATATCTGTGTCTTCTGCCTTCCTTCAGACATCGTAACTTTGTGAACTTATTGGCTGATTTGCAAATGTTGTTAATTCTGAAGGCTTTTTAAATTCCATTGGTAACGTGGTGCTGCTCACCAGAATTCACTCCATGGCTGACTGCCAGGATAGGATTCAACTGCATAAACACACGTGGAAGCTTGTCATGGAAAAAGTGGAGTAACGCTATAGAACGAAAGATGCAGACTCCCTGAAAAGTCTGTGCCCAAGGCAGCCTTCTGGGGGCTGGCATACAGGAGAAGCTTCTCCACTACTGCTAAATGACAGAAAAGATATATAAGCCAGAATGAGCTTCTCTTCTGTACAGGAGAAAAGTAAGTCCTGTGAAGTCAGAAATACAGGTACAAGGAAAAGGCAGAAGAACCTGATAACAACAGCTGAGTCATTCTAGGCCCTTTCAGGCAAACTGTAAGGAAATCTGATGCACTGCCTCCTAGGAAACTGCCAGAAACCATGGCAAGGTACCAGGAACTGTACTGGTTCTGCATGGCAAGGTTTTGGTAGCAGGGGGTGGCTTCTGTGAGAAGCTGCTAGAAGCTTCCCCCATGTCTGATAGAGTCAATGCCAGCTGGCTCCAGGACAGACCCACCACTGGCCAAGGCGAAGTCCATCAGTGATGGTGCTAGTGTCTCTGGGATAACATATTTAAGAAGGGGGGGGGGAAACCTGCACAACAACCTGTAACAGGAGAAAGGACATAAAATATGTGAGAGAAACAACTCTGCAGACACCAAGGTCAGTGAAGAAGATGAGCAGAGCAGAGATTCCCCTGTAGCCCACAGTGAAAACCATGGTGAGGCAGGCTGTCCTCCTGCAACCCATGGGGGCTAATGGTGCAGCAGATATCCACCTGCACCCATGGAGGAACGCACGCTGGAGCAGGTGGATGCTCAAGAGACTGACTCCGTGGGAAGTCTGTGCTGGAGCAGGCTGCTGGTAGGGCCAGAGGAGAGAGGAGCCCACACTGCAGCAGGTTCAATGACAGGCTGTGACCCCACAGACACCCATGGGACCCCCATTCCTCACCCCTCTCTGCTACCGAGTGTGGGGAGGAGGCAGAGAAATCGTGAGTGAAGTTAAGCCCAGAGAGAAGGGAGGGCTGAGGAGGAAGGTGTTTTAAGATTTGGGTTTACTTCTCATTATCCTACTCTGATTTGATTGGCAGTTAATTAATTTTCCAAAGTCAAGTCTATTTTGCCAATGACAGTAATTAGTGACCAATCTCCCCGTCCTTATTTTGACCAACACGCCTTTTGTTATACTTTCTCTCCCTTGTCCAGCCAGGGTTGCACAGGTGGGCATAGAGGAACCTCGTGCAGTCCCAAAAAGGCAACTATGAAGTCCTGCACCAGGTAAAGGAATAACTCCACACACCTGTGAAGGCTGGGGACATACTACCTGGAAAGCAACTTTGCAGACAAGAACCTGGGCGTCCTGGTGGACAACAAGTTGACTGTGAGCCAGCAATGCACCCTTGCAGCAAAGGAGGCCAACAGTATCCTGGGGCTGTGTTAGGACAAGCATGGCCAACAGGTTGAGTGGTGATCCTTCTCTTCTGCTCAGCAGTGGTGAGGCCACATCTGCAGTGCTGTGTCCAGTGACGGGCTCCCCAGCGCAAGGGAGACGTGGACGTACTTGAGCAAGTCTAGCGAAGGGTCACAAAGATGACAGAGGGATAGAGGCATCTGATGTACAAGGGAAGGCTGAGAGAGGGGCTACTGTTCAGCCAGCAGATGTCTCAGAGGGATCTTATCCATGGGTGTAACTATCTGATGTGGGGGAGTAAGGAGATGGAGACAGATTCTTCCCAGTAGTGCCTGGTGCCGTGACAAGATGCGGTGGGCACAAACAGAAATACAGGAAATTCAGTAAAAAAAAACCCCAAACTAACTTTTTTACTGTGAGACTGATTGAACAGTGGAAGTTCATAAAACTTGTGGAGCCTCCATTCTTGGAAAGATTCAAAACCCAGCAGGTCACAAGGCCCTGAGTAACCTACTGCAGCAGACCCTGCTTTGAGCAGGAGGGTTGGTCTAGACAGTCTTCAGAGGTCCATTCCAATATCATCTGTCCTGTGAGTCTGTGAATCTGTAACTGTTGTTTAAAAGTGCAGATGAGAGAGGAAAAAAAGTAAACATTATGGTTTGTCTGCCCTATGTTTACTTGAAAAGTAAAATTTTAACTACCTATTTACACTTGTCCAGGGACTATATTCACCATTTGTGCAATAGTCAAGAGCAGACAGGCTGATGTCTCTTTCTTTTGATGTCTAAACTTCATGTTTGTTTTGGGACTACATCTCTTTCAACAGTTACACAAGGAAATAGAAAATAAAAGTCACCTACTTTGCCCTATGAAGTACTGCACCAATAGAACAGTGGCAGGGAAGGGAGAATGAGGATCTGAAAATATTAAAACTTTGTTTCAGGTAACACTGATGTACATGAAGTGAAAAATAATTATAAGACACCACTAAGATTAAAAGCAGTCACAGTATTAGATTGCATTTCACCAACAGAATACAGTTTTAGAGTATAGAGAATATTGCATTATCCTCAAAGACACAGACCCCAACACACATAGCTTTTCAGAGTACTTAGTGTAGCTAAACTGGTGCAAAAGCTGTTGTAAAAGAGAAAAATTTCATATATTTAAAATGGCTGAAGCAGAAAGAATTTTAATTTACTGTCTGCTGAGGGACTAAAACCAAAACATTACCACAGCAAGTCTTTGCTGCATATTGACCTCAAGGGAAAAGTAGCTGGTCACATCAATAACAAGAATGGAAAAGTGTAGAAAGGTGTTTGGAAAGTTCACCACTTTCTAGTGGGTTAGATTTCACTGTCTCCCTCTGACTCTGCATATGGGTCTAAGATTGCTTAGTGGGAGACCACGTACAGGCAATCATAAATAACAGTTCAGAATAAAATTCACTATTCTGCAAAGGCTAAGCAGAAAAGTGATTCATGGGGCTTAGGCAGTGTTTGGGGTTAGAGCTGACTCTTTGCAACAGACTGAATTCTATACCTGAGCTGAAACCTGCACCCTCTGAAACACCAGAAAATCTCTGATGAAGACTCTTGGCCAAACCTTGGTGTGATTTACAACTTAACAGCTCTCATGGTCAGTTTTAGATAGCAACAGAGGAAGGCAAGGGGAAAAAACCAACAAATTATTTGACTAGTTCTCAGATGTATTTATAAATGGAATTTACTTTCATGAAATCCAATGTTTTATTTCATGTTACAGTTTGCAGCTATTAAACATGAGGCAGTTGCTGTGTGAGTTGTTCCAGTACACACAGCTGCATTAACAGCTAACTGCAAATACATTTGACACTAGTGGGTACTTTCAAGTACCAAATGTCTCTTCAGGAAGTTTTACCAGCATCTTTTTTTTTTTTTTCCCCACATATTTATTTCCAGCTAATTTTGTATGTTACTTTCCACATATATGCACTTTTTTTTTTTTTTGTCTCTGCTGCCTGAAAACTAATTTCCACTCATCTGTGGGGCAAGATTAACAAAGACATTACCATCTGTTCCTCTACAGGATTTGCTATCATATAACTGTTGACATGTAAAGGGTATTTTATATTTTGATTGGACATTAATTGTGCTTTCTTTGGATTAAGTATTTTTAACTGAACTATGAGAATAGCCTTAAAATATATAGGTCATAGCAATTATTGTGTTATTTACATTACTAAACAAGTACGCAGCAGATGTTCTCCAGGGCCCCGGCCAGAAGAATGTATCTCCTGCAGATTTATTTGGTGCTTGGAGATACTACCAACTAACTTCTCAAACCCTTTTGACTGCCATTGTGCCTCTCGCTTGTTGCCAGGGAAAATATTCCAGGCTTTTTTGTCTCAACACCAACATTTCTCAAGGTCTTCCTGGTAGCTGGCTATATAAAATGTTCATACTTGGGCCTTGTCAGAGGCACTGCCCCCGGCGTTAAAAGAAATAGCACCAGGGACCCTTAACTAGACAAGAGGTCACAGTCTGGCCACATCTACACCTCTCAGTACTTGGCCCACGTCTCTTTTTGGACCCAGGTAGTACCACTGCAGCTATTAGGTGTAATTGTTATATGTGTACAGGGCTTTTTTCATTTATAAGTGCCTGAAAAATACAAAGACTGTATTGCAGCCCCCTCACTGTGGTTCCTCTGCTTCACAAAACCTAGGCTGCATTGTAGCATGGGAGTATGTGACAGCTGAGAACACAAAGCTTGCTAGGACAGCTTTGGAAGACCACGCAAGGTGGAGAACACCATGTTTGGTGCAGTCCTGTCCATCCTGCCTACTAAGCACAGCTTCTGGTGCAAGCCCCTACCCTGAACTGCACCCAGGACTGTTCACGGGCCCAAAACAAGTTAACTTCCAGTCTGGACAATCAGTGGTCCAGCACTAAAGGACAATTGCTGGTCCTATTTTATTTAGTCGTAAAAACATAACCTGGGAAGTCATGGATAGCATGTCAGGAAGATCTGATGTTATAAAGCACTACCCCAAGCTTTCATGATAGAAATTATTTTTTTCTTATCCGCAAGTTAAACTGGCTCTTAAATGCACTTACTCTATTCCAACCTGATCTAGCAATACTTTTATGTGAGCCACTTTAAGCCCACTGTTTTCAAGGGGACTGTTTGTATAAGCAACGTCTGTGCAGGTTCAGAACCTCTGGGACCATTGCTTTATGTGAGACCATTCACATGCTCCAAGTTTTGTGTTGGCTGTACTCTGACTTCATATACTTTAAAAAAGAATCACATGACAGCAATACTATATATCTATATTATATACAAAAATATACAACCTCTAAGTAACTTCCATTTCCAAATGCTTGCAGTTAGTTTTTTCAGTCTTACAATACTGGAAGACATACTAAAATATTCTTGCTGCCATTTCTGACATGAAGATACTCAGATTCATACCACAAGGTCCGTGTGTGCCCACACGTAAGGGCACAATGAGCCAATTTTTTCCACAGAGATGTGTAATAATAATCTTTTCCCATTTAAAAGTTTCCCTTTCTTACACTAACTACCTGTAAAGCCAGCTTAGTCCTTGGAAGAACTTTATTCATCTGCAATCTCTTGTTTCCGTTGTTTTGGGACGTGATGATGCAACTACTTTTTGAAACATTTCACTGTGAGCACATAACTCATCATTTTAAAATGTGTGCATTTCCAACTGCTCTGTAATAATAATAATAATAATAAATCCCCACAATGTAATTTGAAAACAACAAAGAATTTATTTTACATACTTCTGAAAAATTCTTTTGAGACAAAACGAGTATGCATACAACAGCTGAACTGTTCACTGTGAAATCTACTTCCATGAGCAATCTATTTATATGAATATTTTTATATTCTTCAAATCTTGGATATATAGATAGAGGTTTGAGATACTTAGTTCTGAGGGACTGAATAGTTCTTCTCAAAATCTATTCATGATCCAAATGTTGCAATTATTGTTTGCCTTCCACGTGCTGTCCCCATTTAGCTAGTGCAGCATGTGTTCACAGACTGTATATCAATAAAAACTTGTCATGGAAGCTGGACTTAGATGCAGAAAAACCTTTTTTTTTCCTCTCACTGATTGATTAAAAAGAGGTAATTTAAAAGGCATTTAAATTTATTAAATTAAGCATTACTTCCAAAAGCTAATTTAAAATATTAGCAACACTGCAGACATATGGACTCCTTCACACAGAATTATATCCGTACCCTGTACTGATCCTACTTATTGTTATTGTAACTCTACCTTTACTGTCTCAAAAAATACTATACTTTAGCAACATGAAGAGTAATGTTCTAACTGTTGAATTCACTGAATTCTTTTGAATCATTGAATTATTTTATATTGACTGCAGGCTACTCTAATGGCATCACCTTTCCCTGTATCACCTTTATTACATTTATTTCTGTGAGTTCATCAAAGAGGAGCCATGTAGACCAGACATATCTTTCCATTTGTTCAAATCTACAGAGAACAGAAGAAACAGAGCTTGAGAGCAAAGCCATTTATATAATTTGGTATATATTAAAGATGACTGATTTTCATATTTACAGCTAATCTACTGAAAATAATAACTCATTAGGTGTGTCTTATTGATACATATATATGCATTCTTATGCACCGTCCCATTTACTACTAGCCTTATATATCATACAAACATAATGTGGGTACAAACTGTCATCTCCTCCAAATACATTCTCCAGATTGAATGATAATGAGTCTTTGAAGAAATCTTTGAATGCTTGAGAGATTCAAAATCTTTGATTCCTACATCATACAGAGAAATTCAGCTCAAGAAGTTCAGAAATTGGAGAACTGAGGATTTTAAGGGGTTAAGGAGACTTTTCCCCTTATGTGGGGATATAAGTGATGAAAACATGTGTCTAAAAATCAGTAAGAGAGATGAAAGGAATGACTGCCTCATGGCACAGCTGGGTACACAGTGGCTGTGCAAGTGATGAGCTGATTGGCTATTACATAAAACACGTTGCCCTCAAAACCCCCACTTCACCTATTTTATTGACTTACATTCTGCCACTTATGCTATTGATGCTCTAGTGCAGATACTGGTTTGATCAAACTCTATTTTCTTTATGTGTTTACTACATTCAAACACCCAGAACAACTACAGCTCTGTAATCCATAATGTGAGTTGCTAATTCCTGAAGAATACCTACCAGAAAAAGCACATTACAAATACCAAGACAGAAAACAAATCAACAAATAACTAACTTATATTAAACTATTATTATTACTACTACTAAAATACTGGTGCATTTGAGCACTGCAAGTGCATCACAGAACCCTGTTTGAACCAGATGTACACAAGATGCTTTGAGCCAACCCTCTGTGCTTTGTGCCAAGTGAAAGAGTTGTTCATGCAGCCCCTTCCCAAGGGAAGCCACTATGCAAATTCATGCAAATCAGCAATTTTATGGTCTCACTCCAGAAATGTAAAGTCACTGAGCACCATCCCTCTAAAAACCATATGCCAACCACACATAAAACTATGGATTATACTTCTCCTTTGAGGACAACTACCAATTTTCTCAACTATTAAAATAAATTTAAGAAAATAAGCCCAGCTGAGTTACAATGTAGCCACTGATAAACAGAATATTGGCACGATCATACTGGGGTGAGCACTCAAACCTGTCTCCCCCATCATCATGATCTGTCCTCATCACAACTAGCAATCAGATCACAAATTGCTGAGCAAAAGCCTGACATTGATCCTCTCGCAGGGAAGGAGGAAATGCCAGCAACCTTGGAATTTCCATGTAACCATTATGATTTAGGTGGGTTTTATTAACATTTTTAAGTCAGGAACCTGAATGTTAAAACATTGAGATGATTTCTTCATGAATGGAAATTCAGATGTAAACTCCAGGAGAGAGCTGAGGAATTCTGATCCCTTTGAACATCCATTCAGGACAGACCAGGGCAAACTGCCTCACTCTTCCACAAAGTCAAAGGAAGTATTTTTTGTGACTTCACTTCAGGAACTTAGCAACTCTAGTTCATAGAAAATGTAATACATACAGTCATTATTTCAGTATTCACCCATGATCTTACCTGCTGCTGACAATCAAATTTCATAAGCCATTTAATAAGATGGTGTACTCTGACATACAGTACCTTAAGCAGCTAGATGGCCCCTTGATATTTTAAACACATATTATAAACTGGGTTCTGCAATAAGACATGTCCTGCAGGACTTGATGTGAATTATAGAAAAAAAGCAATACTAATTGCAAATAGGAATATGAAAACTGTATCAGACCAGGCCAACAGTCCATTCAGTCTTCGATAGTACCCAACAGTAGGTGCCAAAGAAAGGGCAAGCACATTGGGCTGCTTCACTGGTACAGCCTCCAAAAGACTGTCAGTGCTTTCTGAGCCTTTAAGCTGCACCTTCATGTTTAATAGCCCCTGATGGATTTCCCTTCTATAAATCTGTCTTATCTTTTTGCAACCCCAGGTAAACTTTTAGGAATCTGTGACATTCCAGGTGAAGTTTAAGACTACGCTAAAATACTCATTGTTTTGGAACTCCTGCCTATTAGCTTAATTTGCTTTCCATGGGTTTTCTGTTAGAAATCACAGCGAGGAATCACTGCCCCTTCAGCCCAGTTTTGCAAACCACTGTGTAGACTTTTGCCATTATTTCTCCAACCTCCTCCTCCCATCAGTTTGTGTTTCAACTTCCATTTCATTTAGTGCTCTCCATGTGGAAGAACTTCAGTCTTGCAAAAAACTTTGCCACACCTTTCTATATGTTTTGTAGCTTTGCTGTACCCTTTCTGAGAGGTGGGAACTGCTAGATCTGCAGACCCCACCCAAGCAGTGAGCACATCGCCATCACACATAGCAAGAATTATGGCATCCATTTCCAAATGTTTACTAAATCTTACTTGACTTTGACCATTAGTAGAAGCCCTGAGATTTCACAGAGCACCTGTAGTGACTCCAAGGTCTCACTCATTAACAGCAACCACCTGCTAAGAGTCTTTCCTTCCAACTAAACACTCAGTTTTATCTCACACGTCAACACCTATCTATCATTTTACTGCTCTCAGTAGGAATTCAAAGGTTCTTCTGCAACCTGACTATTATTTTTATTAACTTGAATAACTCAACACCAACAACAGATTTTACTACTGCACTATCCGTGCCCTTTTCCAGGCTATTTATGACTATGTTGAACAGTTCTGGCCTTCACACAAATAACTGTACAATCCTACCTATTATGCCAATCCATCAAAAAAAAGGTGGTAATTGATTCCTACCTTTTCCCTATCTTTTCAGTGCGTATCCATCCATCTGAAGGCTGTAACCTTTACCTCATGACCGCCATGACCGTTCAGTCTTCTAAGAACCTTTTGTCCAAACGCTTTTTGGAAATCCAGGTTCTTCTTGGACAGCTCACCTTGGCCAGGTGTGGTCACTTGGTACCTCCAAAGTTTCCCACAGATTTGTGAGGCACGATGTCCCTTCATATAAAATTATGCTGATGGTTCCTTGGTGTACTGTACTTATTCCTGTTCCAGTCACTCTTGTCTTTGTTATTCTTCCCACTGATTTGGTCAACATGTGCATCAACCTCAGGGGCTCTTCTTGGAGCCATTCAGGTTTTGGCTACAGGTGGCACTCCTTGGTCCTCCAACCCCCTCTGTACCACAGGTTACACAGCATGCTCAGCAGTCCAACCATTTCATGCCTGAATCCCTCTGTAACTCCTGGATAAACACCACCTGATCTTGCCAATTTCCTATCATTAATTTTTTTTTCTTTTTACCTTCTGCTATGACATCAGCTGGAAACAGTGCCTCCAACTCTGTCCTCCAAAAAGCAGCATTTTAGCATGAAAACCTCCCTAAGGTCCTCTTTGACCTTGGTTGGTCTAAACAAAAAACCTAAAAAGAATTAAAAAGAAAACCCTAAACATGGGGCTTAGGGTTTTTATGCTACAATCCTCCCTGAGCTCCTTATGCACCTTATTTAGCAGGCATCGACTGTCACAGGATCCTGGTGCACCGAAAAATATTTCCTGCTACTTTTAATGTCTTTTTATGCCTTTGTTTCTATGTCTTGTAAGCACCCCAGCTGATTTTGCTTGTTCAAAACTACCTTTTTTCCCCAAAGAATCTGATTTCCTTACAGCTTGCCAAAGGTTTGGGCAAGCGCGAATGACAGGAGCTGAAGGCAACCCGCAAGACGCGCGTCTCGGGGGCAGCTCGGCTCCGCCGCCCACCTCTCCCTACGCGGGCCGCGGACGGCGGCTCTC
>NW_008610393.1:172664-200181 GCF_000691845.1 Merops nubicus | reverse complement strand
TCTGAGGTGGGCGGTGAAGGGGCGACCCGGCCCCTCGGCACCTCTGCGTTAGAGCCCCCTCCTCCTCTGCAGGCTCCTCCCACCCTTCCTGCTCCAAAACACGCTTCAAACGGATTTTCCACCTTTCTCCCTCTAAATTCAGGACGTAGTTCAGAGAGGGTTGCAATGAAATTCTTCTCATTTTGGAGAGGCTTACTATTTTTAAGAAGTTCAAAAGTTTAGGCTTCCGCAACTGACTAGTGATTAACATAGTCAATGTTTATTAAATCATAAATCACAGTGAATTATAATTTAATAATGACTTATAAATCCATATGAATATCCTCTTTCTTGAGTTCTGTGATCATCGTAACCTCTGAACTGCTTATAAACCTGGACTTTCTGTGGAAGAAATGGAGGGTACTAGGGGTGTGCTTCAGGAGAGGATGAAATAGAAACTTTAGGACTGGAGCTGATCACAGATCTGTAATGCATCACACAATAAAGGAGGGCGGAGGAACTTTGGGAAGCCAGAGGCTGGATTTACCCAACCAAATGGGACCAAGTGTCCATGAGAACTTGTAATGGGGCATCCTGTGTTGCCGTGGCTTTGCTGCTATTGTATAAGTTGAAGCTGACAAGGTGCAAGGGCTCTTTCTTGTTTTGTTTTTCAGTTGCTTCAAATTTCCACATCAGGAGCAGAACCACGTCTAGGAGGAGGGCCTCTTGCTTATTGTTGTTATTGAAAAAATTGGCTTTTAACACTTACTGAACTGCAATTTCCCTGGAGCAGTGGTAGTCCAGGGAGCTGAAGGCAGCAGTTATATTTCCTATTGCCTTCTGTTTCCACCCTCTCTGCAGGCTGCACAAATAGGTGTCCTGGGCTTTCCTGCTCTGTGCTGTACTCCAACCTGCTGATTGACTCTCCTGCTGATAGGCCTCTGAAAACCTGAAGCATTTCATTCTTAACTTTCTTATTGTAAATTGCTGTTTTTATTGAATGTCTTTGATTGTCTTCCCTCCTGCAAGATGTACTATTCATTTTTCAGATCACAATTTCTTATTTCACACTGTTAACCAAAATACTACCTTTTTTAGTAGGAGATACTCAGTGATGTATGCCATGATTTGTCTTGCAGTGGAACAAATAGGTTGGTAGAGAGGAACAGTATGATTTCTTGACCTGTCCTGAGCTACAGTATAAGAACTTTAATGCTACAGATGTAAGAATGAACTGGTACTGTGATCCAGTTGGGAGCCTACCTTTGAATGTCACGTAGAGTCCCATGTATTAAGTCAGGAGATGAGGTAGTGTAGCACTTGCACTCTGTATTTAGTGGCTTCTGAATTACAGGACAGTAAATGATATCACTACAGCTCTATTTTAACCTCTGATGGAGGTTCCATCTATAGCAAAAATGCTTTAAAGACCTTTATTGTATGTATATCCCTTGATAATCCTCAAATAAAAAGTATCACTTCCAGGTGCCTGTTGAGTGGAGCAGAAAAGCTTTGGAAGCAAGCAATGCAACATAATAGTTTGTGGTCTTAAAGGTTTTATTCTGGAAGCATGAAACTAGCTTGTCCTCACCAAGGTGCAAAGCTCTCTGCAGAGGCTTTGAGGCAAGCTCTGGTGGCTTAAATGAGAAAACTGCTGTATGGCTTTCTTCTACAAACGGAGTAAGAGGAGGCTAAAGGGTGCAGAGAAGCGAGTGTTGCTGCTGAACAGCTGATTTGCACTGCAGAACTGAAGTTTCAAGTGAGCTTGTTTTGTTATGTCTCTAAGATGCACTCATAATCAAAGGCCAGGAAAAGAGTACCAAGACTTTTGTTCTTTAATGGAAGAGCAGCCCCATGACATGAAGTTAGACTTTCTTTTCTGAATGACCAGAAGAGCAAGGAAAATTGGGGTTTGCTGTTCTCCTGCCTTATGTCACACTTAATGTCAATATACACCACATACAGGCAAGGTAATGCAGGTAGCATTTCAGACTAGTGACCTGCGATGAAATGGTGCTTATGCTAAAACAACTGCTTCCAAAGTACCAGTGATGAGCTTTGGCATGTGCTGTTTGGTCTCGGCTGAATTCAGGTGTGATAGTTTCAGAATTAGTTTTTCTTGTGAAAATGGAAGTGTTGATGCCTTTTACAAAGCTGATAGGAGTGCATGGGGCTGCACAGGTGCTGAACAGTTCAGCTGGAAGCTAGTCATGAGTAGCTCAAACTTCTTGGTCCCATTATTCTAGTACATCAAATCTTCTAGAGTTGATTTGTGAAGGGGAGGGGAAAAAGAAAAATCAACCATTCACTAACAGAATGTTGTTTAATTCTTCCTTAGCTTTCCTTGGGAATGCTTGAATTCGACTCCTACACAGTATATTCAAAATACTGTTGTTGTTTTAAATTGGTCTTGAACTGGTACTAACAACAGTACAAACATTGCTCTATAGGCACAGATGGTGTTTCCATATGTTGAGTGCAGACAGCTTTCAGAAAGAAACAGCTGATAAATATTCAAGGCAGATAGAATAATATATTGTAGATACACATGAACATTGTAGAGCATTCTCTTATCACAGCCTGAAGTGTAAGCATACATAACTTGCTGGAAAGTTTATTCCATATCATACAGTACTTGGTAACCTCCTGAAAATGGTTGAGATTCTTAAGCACGTTATATAGGGTCTGGAGAACTTGCCACAAGGATTTAATGCTTCTGTCAAGCTTCATTTTGGGCAAGATTTAGTCCACACTGACCACTGGAGATTGAAAGGGGTGTATGTGTGTGAAGAGTTATGCTCCCTATGGAACTACTTCTGAATTAAAAGGGCACTTGTGTAAGGGAAGGAACAGCCATTGTGCTGGGCAGGTCAGCCTGTCTGGATTTAAACTTTCATGTATAGATCAAAAAGTCGAGAGGTTAAAGACTGAACCTTGCATTGTTTTTTGAACACTTGCTTTCACAGCTCTTGAGTGTATTTGTAGTATGTGCCCCACCTAACTTCCTTCAGCTGTTCTCCCTGCTGCAGAGTACTTCCCTTTCCTCTGTGACTTTTCCTCTCCCCTTTCTGTTTCCACAGCAGTCAGGACTTTATGAGTATAAAGTCTTCGGTGGTCTTGCTGACTGTCCCCCCAAACTCTGTGTGGATGTCTATATGGACTTAGATTTCAGAAAACAATGGGATCAGTATGTTAAAGGTAAGCTCATCTAAGCAGTTTGAACTCAAGCTTTATGTCCACATTGACTCTTCCTGCTAAAACTTTCTTCAAAGGTAGTTTAAAGTTGTTTCATCCAAAGACTTTGGGCCAGATTCAAGTATCTTTTGGGATAAGATTGCACTCTACAAATATACGAGTAAACATTGACATGGAACAATTAATATCACCATATAGTTTGCTTCTGGAATTAATCTTTCCATATTGATTAAAGCATATAATTGGCGTCACTCGTTTACTGGAGCACCTTGTAGCTTTTAGTTGTTGTAATGCCTAAGTTTTAGTAGATGTTCTGGAGAGAAATGGAGATTGTACCATTTGTTCATCTTTGCATATTGCAGCAGAGCAGCGCAGTCATAGAATCATAGAATATCAACTTGGAAGAGACCTCAAGGATCATCTGGTCCAACCTTTCTTGGTAAAAGCACTGTCCAGACAAGATGGCCCAGCACCCTGTCCGGCCAAATCCAGAAAGTGTCCAGTGTTGGAGAATCCACCACTTCCCTGGGGAGATTATTCCCATGGCTGATTGTTCTCATTGTGAAAAATTTTCCTCTGGCTTGCACCAGTTTGATGTGGGATGGAATGTCCTTTTCTGAAAGCACTGGTGGTTCTTAGCACCCTTTACAATCAGAAATGGGTATATCAAGAGCACAGTTGGTGACTGGGGGTTTTTATAGAGAAAGGAATAACTAACTCAGTTGGTTTTTTTTTTTACTGTTGTTTTTGAAAAAGGGAGTTGAAACTGGATATCCAGATGATGTTAAAACATCTTAAGTCAGCAGTGACAAGGCAAGGATTCAGCTGATGTAGGCATCCAGTAATCAATTTATTTTAAAGATGAGGAGCCTTTTTCTTACAAGCCTGTGCTTAACATCATTTCAGGCCAATAACACTGAAACATGGTCAGTGTTTTGCTGAACAAAGAACAGTGTTAAAACCCAAAGAATTGTTAGATGTACTTGTCAAGGCTAGGACAGCTCTGTGGTGAACAGTTCCTGGTAATGCCTTTGGCTGTACTGATACAGAGAATCACATATTTGACTGATCTCAGTATGTGGTCAAGCTCAAGAAGCTTTGTTTTCATTAGTAAGTGTTGTCAAAATGGGCAATAGCTTGCTTGTAGCAAAGGCTGCTTTGCCTTTAATAAACCGAAAAGAGCTGGAGTGGGACTGAACATTATCATGCTGGATATAAAAATAGTGTGTTATCTTGAGTTACTTCAGTAGGTTTTGATTGAAGTACATTTAGGACGACTGAATCTTTCTTAAACAAATACTTTTTTTTTTTAATGCCTTCTTAGAGAAAAGAAAGGAAGCAGTTGCGGGAAGCTACACCCTCAAACTAAAAACTAGATAATGTTGCAGAGCTGGCCTTTATATCCTTGCTGGCTATGATATATTCATCTGTGACTTTATACTTCAAGTCCAGTGTTTCACAGAAGTTAACTCATGAATGGCATGAATGTAGCGTTTACACTTCACTTACAGCTAAAAAATTGGTCCAAACTCACCCATTCTTTAGAACTGTACATATGATGAAGTAGTGCTAGCCAACAACAATATAAGCTTGAGTTTTTTACTCCTTTCACATTTAGGGAAAAAAAAAAGAAAGCTCCCATTCAGAGCCTTCTTGCTCTTTGTTGTACTGTTTGTATTCCTTGTTGCTCTACAGCTGTGCAATAATAGCAATCCAGAGAAGAGTTCTCTGCTGAACTGCTGGCTGCATTGGAATAAAACCATGCCCAAGTAGCTGCCTTTTTAGTTGAAAAGGTAACTGATCCTGCACTAAGCATAAGAGGAGCTGATCTCTGTCGCCTGGTTGCGTTCAGTGGCAGTCTTTATGAAGGCCTCACTGGAGGCAGATACATGACCAAAGGATCGTGCTTTGATCTGTTCTTGCCAAGGGTTTGCTTGAGGCCTCAGAAATTTTGGTGTCAGTGTGCCACAGTTGTTGCATTGCTGTTAGTACCCTGACTTCCAGAGCTGGCTTCTGGATACCTACAAGATGTGGCTATCCCGAGGCCTGCTCTGCGCTGCAGCTGCCGGTTCACCAGCTGTGAGAGCACTCTGAAGCAGTGGCTGAGGTACCACATGCTTCTGTGCCATGATACAAAATGGTTGGGCTTGAGCAATATCGAAACTTGCCACTCCTGATGGCAACACCATCTTGGTAATAGCTGACCCCTGAAGCAGCAAATGCAGCTGTACTTACAATGAGTAAACCAGACTTGTGCTCTATTGTGGTAACGCTGAGTGAAATCTGGATATGAATTAAAATGCACTTAATTCTGCTTTGATCAGAAGCGATCCACTAGTGTTGACAGATTAAAGTAAATACAGGTGGGAAGTAGAATCACAGACTGCTTGGGGTTGGAAGGGACATCTAAAGGTCATCTAGTCCAGCCCCCCTGCAGTGAGCAAGGACATCTGCAAGGAGAGCAGGTTGTTCAGAGTCCCATTCGACCTGACTTACCTATTATGTGTTTTTCCTGTGTTTGCAAAGATACAACGGTAGGTGGGTTAGTAGCAAACATACGCATCGAGGTCTTCAAAATAGTGTCTGAATCCCTCTGAAGAAGGGAAGCTGTGCAGTTGGGAAGGAAAGTCCATCTGGCAGAGCAGTGCTTCAGTGACCCCTGGTGGGTAGCTGGTGCTGTAGCGTATTACAGCACCCCGTGTTGTGCAGCCGGTACTGCTCCAGCCTAGCCGGTTTTGTGGGTGACAGCTGACTTGCAGGACATACTAACAGAAGCCTAGTTTGGAATATGTTATGCAGGGAAAGAATCTCCCATCTGTGGCACTCTTCTTGCCCTAGCAATGAGAATATCAGTCTGTTCTAGCCGTATTTTCAAAACCACTGCAAGTGATGTGACACATGAGCTCTGAAGGATATATAGCCTCTGAGGCAGAATTCTGCTCTAGAGTAGGAAAAACCCACTCTGACTGTTAATATGAACATCCTTTTTGGATCACAGCATCTTTAACTGCACCCATGTAATGACCAGTCCCTAAGCAGACAGGAATTTACCCTGGCTCAGCCCCACGGCTTGTCAGGCCTATTACCCTGGTAATGGCAGTTATTTCCTCAAGGCAGAATCTGTACAGCAGACAGTTTTACAAGCTCAGTTATGTAGTTTGATTTGGGCTATTTTTTCTCCTTTATGACACGCTACTACCTGACTGAGTCACTGCCATGTTTTAGGGACTATTCTTAGATATTTTTTTTTCCTATTCAGTTGCTTTCTGATGGGGTTTGCAGGCAGACTGAAAGTGGTGTAATGAAGGCTTATAGCTGCTCAAGCTTCTTGTTCACTTTTGCCTGTATGTGCTGCTGTGAAATTCCTGAAAGCTTTTCCAAGCTTCATTAATCCTCATGTAAGACTTCTCCAGGTATTAGAAAGTAGCATTCGTCTCAGTTCCATGTTAACTCAGAGTCATTTACAAAGATAATTACATGCTTGTGAAAAAGTATACTGTACTTGTGGCTCAGAATTGTATGAATATGCATAGGCAAGGAGAAAGCTTAGAGATGGAGAGGCTTTGAATGAGCTAACTGTCTGAAAAGGAATTTGGGTCTGAATGTTCTGGGTTTGTTTTGTTTTTTTTTGTTTTGTTTTGGGGGCTTGGGGTTTGGTTTGGTTTTGTTTTCATCAATGAATTCAATAGCAGCAGGCCACCTATTTTTGTGTATTTGGTTCCTGAACTGCCCTACTACAGAACGTTTTTTAATGTCTTCTACTGCTCCAACTTTACATACATACTAATTTTGATATAAGGGTCATGTGTAAAATGTATTCATGTCAGAAATCTGAGCAGTTCTTGATGCCGTGTATGATTCTGTTACAGCAGAAATTTAAAATATCTAAGAATCTTCCTTTTTCAACTGCAGAACTGTATGAGGAAACATATGATGGTGAAAAAGTAATCTACTGGGAAGTGAAGTACCCTTTTCCTCTCTCAAACAGAGATGTATCCTTTTAAGCTTTTTGTTCCTCTTGCAGTTTTTGTCACCTAGTCATCCAGGGATCCCAACAATGTACTGATTCTACTGCTCTCCTGCACTTGATCTAAGATTTTGCAGTCCTCAGGTTACTTGAATATGTATAGCATGAAGAAGAGTGTGGGTGCCTCTTCCCACACACAGCTAAAGCTCACATAGCTGAATTATTACTCTGCAGGTTCGAATGCTGTAGAAGGATAATCGGAGGGGCTGGTATTTGTGATGGAATTCACTTGTCAGTTCATCAGGTGTCAAAGTGGCACTGGTTTGACATGCCTCCTCAGCTCAGAACACAGTACGTCTATGTCCGGGAGTGCCGGGAGATGGACGTTGATGGGCGGAAGATCTGGGTGGTGTTAGCTCAGAGTGTGTCTGTGCCTCAGTGCCCTGAAAGGCCTGGTATTATCAGAGTTAAAAGCTATAAGCAAAGTCTGGCAATCGAAAGTGATGGCAACACTGGATCTAGAGGTAAGAGGTCAAGAAAGTGTGATTACAAGTTGTGTTGCCATAGCATGTATTTATTGGCAAAATGCACAAAGGAAGACTGGAAATTTTAAGCTAAAACAGTTGCTAAAAAGTGAATGTCCTGAGCAGTAGGAATACTTTAAAATGAATGAAACTTCTGGAAATTCCCAGTGCAGTATTCTACTGTTAAGGATCCTTTGTTTAACAATAGGGCTAGGTAGTTAAGAATAGACTCCTGAACAATTCATTTGGCTACCCCCATCCCATCCCATCCCCAGCACTTCTCTTCCTGCCAGCCAGTTCAGTGGGGCTGAGTCTGATGCTAGCTGCAGCCTGGTTACCTCAGAAATTATTGAAGTATCAAGTTTTGACAGATTTATAGATTAAAAGGTTTGTCTAGAGATTGACTCCTGTCTGAGATTAGTCCTTTAAAGACAATTTTATTTTGTAAGACAGGCTGCCTAAAATGGTTTGCGGAAGTCTAAATTAATATTATGGCACTCTCAGCTTCACAGAGGTTAACTAGGAATGGCTTCACTTACTTCATATTCCACTTCAGTACAAGCTGACCTTTTTGTGAAGAATTTAGGGCAGGACTGTTGTATGTGCTGATTCAGTCATGCTCACCGACAGCTTCTGTCAACGAGTGTTAAAACTGATACTCAGACTGCGGCTGGGTAACTCTGCTAACCTCTCTCTCATCTTCTCTAGTCTATATGTATTATTTTGATAATCCTGGTGGGATGATTCCATCCTGGCTTGTCAACTGGGCTGCCAAGGTGAGTAAAGGTTGACAGTACAACTGTCTTTGGCTAATCTGTTTCAAACAATGTATTTGCTGCATCCATTTGGTCTTCTGCATGTGGGTAGAATGATTTTTTTTCTGAAGTGGCGGTGTTGATGTATTGACCTTGTAGCTCTTACGTAGTCTAGAGTCTTGCTATTGTCTGGTTTTCTAGTTGGTTTTGACTTTTTATTTTTATACCTATTAGATTCCTTTGGTTAGTCAACCAGGTAGGTAAATTTGTGCAAAAAAACCCCAACAAATCCAAGTTCCAGAGTATATGTGAACAGCCCTAACACAAGCAAACTTCAATAATGCAGTCTGTTCATGAAGGGTTAAAGGATGTGAACAGCCCTAACACAAGCAAACTTCAATAATGCAGTCTGTTCATGAAGGGTTAAAGGAAAGTTCTGCTGCTTTGTACAAGATTTTAGAATTTTCCTGTATTTGTTTGAAGGCCTTGATCTATATAGTGGGAATTATCATCTTGCTTGTAATTTTTCTTGATTATGTTACGCAAAAATGACTTTTCCATTTTTCTCTTTACAGAGTGGTGTGCCTGCTTTCTTGAAGGATATGCAGAAAGCTTGCTGTAGTTACTCTAAGAGCACATAGGTTGAAGTTGTTCTTAATTGTTTAATTCCTAGAACTCTGCACTTACAGAAGTGGCCATTATATATCACACTGGATAACATCTACCTCTAATATTGGAAAGAATTTTATATTAATTGGTTTATGCCTTGCATTTTATTAGATCTTTATTTCCCTCTCCAACTGAACAGCTAACCACTGACAAGGTAACACCAACATCAGTTGCATTCTTCGGAAAGTCCTTCAGTTTAGCCATGTCCCCCTTGCTTTGCTTGTGCTGATTCTCATGTGTCAGCTAGAGGAGTTCTGTTGATTGAAGTATTACATCCTGGGACAAGAGACTATGATCCTACTAGGACAAATGTCTGAACTTGGACTGAAAATCCTCTGCATGTGTTATACCTGGATCTCCCTTTGTGGCCTTGCAGGGTGGCTTCCTACTGAAATTGCATAATGGAACTTGCATTGCTTGGGAGGAAACAAGTTTGCTACCCAAGATTTTAGTTCTTAAACCATACATTTGCTATAAACCTGAAAAATGCTGAGGACATAGTGGTAAATGACTAAACTCTGCAGTAGGAACTGGAACTCAGTGTTGCTACGCTTCCTTGTGGTAGCTTTAAGTCCAGATATAGAGGAACCTGTGCCTAAAGCCTTGCATCATCTCAATACCCTTGTATGAAATGTAAAAGTCATTAGCTGTGTCCAGATGAAATTCCACTACTCCTTTTTTTCTATGTCCAATTTAAGGGGAACAAGTTCTATGTCCAGAGTCAGTAGCCTTGTCTATAAAGGAGCTTGCATACCAACTTGAAATTGGAAGTAATTTTAAACTGGATGCCTCTGCAACTCAATGTGAATGAACTTGATGTGAAACTTGGGCTTGCTTGCATTTTTTAAATTTCATGCTAATATAAAGAGTGAAACTGTAATTTTGGATGGTAATCCACTAAAAGCGCAACTGAGCAGGAAATTAGATTTCCAACACCTTTTTTTTGGCAGAAGGGATGCGAAGCGGTGGAGAGGATGGAGTGCATAAAAGATGAGAGGGCCTCAGTCTCAGGGATTTAAAATATTCTGCATCGTTGCTGAAGCTGATCCTGGTACTGAACAAACCTTGTAATGCGGGAGCTTTGTGTTATCAAAAAAGAAACAGTTGAAGTGATTGCCTTTATATTTTGTGTAAATAATTGTTTCCAATAAATCGTTATTCTCTCTGTGCAGTGCTCTTGTTGGGTCTCCCACATTTTAGGAGTGGCCATGCTGGCAGGTCACAAATGACAGGCTGATATCATGAGCTGCTTTAATTTTAAAGGCATTTGAAAGAATAAATTTGATTCATGAGAAGTAGGATTCCATGTGTTCTGAAGAGCTTGCTGCTGTAGTTTAGGCATTTGTCAAGTGTCCAACTTGAAGACCATTGGTGACTTGAATGTTACTGTGCTAGAAAACTTTCAATCAACTTTAAACTTAGCCGTCACTTTTTTCCTCAGTAGATAAAGAATCTGATGCATAATTGTCATCATAGCTCTGATGCATAATTGTCTTCAACTTCCCATAATGTTTTACACAGCCAAATCTTTATCTAGTACCAAAAATTAATTATGTCCATCATACCAAGAATATGATGGTTTTACATGAGTATATTCATTATAGAGTTTATTTTTTTTTTGTCAGTGTTTTAAAAAATTACCTTGAGAATTCAGAAAGCAGTGTGCTAAGTGTGTAGGAATTAAAATGTCATAAGCAATCAGAAGAATACCAGAGTTGGTTTTGAACAAAAGGATGTGGGTACAAGTTCTGTCCTGAAGCAAAGCAGCAAAGGAAGAACTAGGTAGAATGCTCAAAAAGAGAAGAGCAACATCAACTATTCTAGGCTTGATATAATAGAATTTTAAAACGGCACTAGCTAACAAGGAATCTTCTGGAATAATGATAGAAGCTAATTGATTTCCACTTCCTTCAGAACAAACCTGACCTCTGTAGCACAGTGGTACAAAACCTGTCCGTAGTTGTGAACCTATCTTAGAACTTAAGTGTTCCAAGGTTTACAACGAATGTGCACCTAGTGAGCTGAGTATGTGCCCAGAGATGAATTGTGTACAGATGTCGGTTTTTTCACCCTTTTTCTCCAACCAATCTGTAATTTTGTTTAGTCTTCAGTGAAATGAAAGCAGAAGAGTGAAAGCATTTTATACTCATAAATTCATAATTGTGTTTTTGTCTTTATGGTTATTTGTCATGAGGACACAGTGTACGTTTGTCTGCAGTGGGCTGAAGCAGGACTGAGCCTTTGAGAGGCTGAATGGCTCCATTGTCAAGCCTGCTGAAAACTCCATTTCCTACAGACCCCACACTGAGAGTTTAGAATACGTGGCCTTTGCTCTTGTATCCTTATTAAAACCACTGCACAGGCAGCTCCTTGTGCTGTACACAACTTTCCAAATTAAACCACATTTGATTAAACAGTAACTACTGAAAACAGCTTTTCCTCTTTAATAGCAACTAACCGATGATGTGAGATGAATGCAATATCAGATCTATTTAATTTAGGTCCCTGTGGGCTTTCATGGTGCCATAAATATACAGTGACACTTCAGTTTATCTCAGTGTGTGTTACTACACCTATCTTGTAATTACTAGGGAAGAAAAAGCAGTTCCAGGTTTGTGTGATGTGGCTTCTTGTCTAATTGAGAGATTATGACCAGAAAGAAAGTGTTGGCATTTTTCAGTCTTTGGGTGTCAAGACATTGATAAAGCATTTTAGAGCTTTATTTATGACTGATTAAATATTAACCTTCTATAAATTATACATGCATCATGTGAAGCTTTCTGGATAGTTTGAACAGAAATGTACCTGCTGTGAAGTTTGTAAGGCATTACGCATTACGAGTTTTCTTGTACACAGGCTTAAAAAAAAAATGGAACCTCCCTTCCCATGCAGCACCTGAAAGTCAGCTTTGTGTTTCCACCAGTTTGCCTAAAAATGGACTTCAAAGTTTGTTCTTTTAGAGTGATCTGTTCTAAAAATAGGGTTTTTTGAATAAAAAGAATGAAGCATTTGTTAGATGATGATGGAGCCTCTCATCTTGTATCAAGAGATTGGATGTATCACAGTACAGATTAATACAGACTAATGAAGTTTTCATAGTAGCCAAACAGAACTAGAAGAATGCTGTAGTTTCTGGCAATAAACAGGCATGTGATCCAAAGTGCAATAATCAGACTTTCCATAAATGATTATGAGCTTTGGATCTATTCTCAGGTAGAACTTCTGCTTTCAAATGACCAGCTCTTACAAAAACATATTTTTGCATGTTGTCCTTCACATAAAGAAGAGGCTGACTGGGCACCCATCCCCTGTTTCCATAGGGGATGATGTTGTAACAAAGTGACTCCAGAACATTCTGCCACACTGTGCTCTGGTCATTCAAATCTGTTCTTCCCATCTGATCTTTCTCTGTAAAACTGTTGTATTTGAATTGGAAGGTAAAGGAAAGGAAAGATTCTGAGTAACCCAAAGTCAACACAGTGGGTGATGTCAGATACGCGATCTCTGTAGGGCTGCCCCTCAGAAGATGGTGTGTGAAGGGAAATACAAGTTGTCTTTGCTCAGGAAACATCTGGCTGATACTTCATTTCTCTAAGCAGGTCATTGGCTGTTTTTATAATTTAGTGGAACAAAAATGTGGGAAGATATGGGGATAGACTTCTCATATTAGTGTACACTATAGATGATGTATCTTGTGACCAACACTTTTGCTTTCCATTAAGTTAGTTTTCTATGTATAAAGAACATTTTCAAATGGGATTTAGTGGTGTTTAAATTTCACTTAGCTGACAGTAATCTCTCCCTGAGCACAGATTTGCCTTCTTCTAGGCAGGAGGATAATTTACTGCCTCACTGTAGTCTTCTGATCAGAGACTACTAGACTTTCAGACAGGAAACCTTGGGGTTTTATTCATCTGTTAAAGGTTAAAAGACACTGAAAACTTCCATACAAAAACAAAGGAAGGCCTACGACCCAAGGTAAGTTGTTATAAATCCAGATGGCCTACAGATAAATGCTTCTGAGGAGCAATAACAAGAACAAATCTCTATAGCAAGATGAGCTTGGCTGAAATTTTTTCATACCACTCTGGCATAAAACTTCAGAATTAGGAGGAATCCTGACCAATAAGGTAAATAAAGCTGGTGTTTAAGCATCCTACTAATTCTTATCTGCAGCTGACAACTACTGTATTAATTAGGAATATATATGAACATATATGCACACAGAAAGAGAACATCATCTTCTGTTAGTTCAGTGTTCCCTGTTCTTTGAGAACTTGATGATAAATGATTGTTCTCATCTGGAACCTGAGTTGCAGAAGTATCCTGGAGTCCTGCTGTGTGACAGAATCATTTTAAATGGGAACAACTCTGCTGGAAACCTTAATTTCCCCAAGTAAGAACTGCATCCTGTGAATAAATGTTTCAATGGAACATGCAGTAATAAGTAATTACAGTGAAGAGCCTTGAATAATAGATATTCGTTTTAGCCTTGTGAAAATTTCCTGCATCCCAGCTGTGCATCTGGTTAAACTGAAAGCTGTTCCTACAGTTTCAGCACAAGTACCTGTAACACTACGACTTAAGTGAGTTTGACATTGCCTGTCCTCACTAGATTTCATGCAGATTTTTAGATTTTTCTAAAGCCTATTTCATCACTGGAGGCAGACAAGGTTTTATTTTTGCCCCAGGCATAATTCTCTTATTATTCTTCATCTATTGAAGAAAATCTTGAGAATGAATCATTTTAACAGATTGTGGTGTTCCTAAAATGTTAAGTTTTGGATTGTAGCAGTTCTTCTTCTATAATATGTGAGGCGAAAGGTTACCTGTATGCTCTACAATAGGTACTTTCAATAAATGCCTGCTGTTGTGACAAGACTCGCTGCATTTTGTGAATCTTGGTATCTTGAAAGGTTTTAAGTCTTTCCCTCTTCCACCTAGGCTGGTGGGGTTTTGGCTTTTAACATTCCAAGTGCATGTACATACTTTCCAAAGCACGATAGAAGTTGTGTGTAATTGGCTGCAAATGGATGTTCCATACTCAACTGCAACTCGGCGTTACAGTTTAAGATTTGGTTTTAAACATTTTTATGAAGCCCAGGCTGCTGCTGTACATTTTAAAAGTTAATGTGTTTTCTCAGCATGGAAGTCATATAATTGATTTGTACATTTGAGTGGAGAGCATGATCGCACAAGCAGCCAAAATTGCCTGGCCAACCCATTTACTCTGTGAAAGGCTCATATGATGCTGTTCACCTATTGAAATAAAAACAAATGGTAGGAACATTTTTTCAGGGGGGAATTACTTTGACACTAAAAGGGTCTATTGTCTCAGAGTGGGAGGTGGGTATGTGAGAGTACTTTGCTTTTTTTTTTTCCTTTTAACATGGGAATAAACTGACCCTTGATAACACTTAATGTGTGGTTCTAGGAACTGTGAAGTGGAGAGCATTGTCACTGAATAATGAGCTTGATTAAGTCACTACAATGACAAGCTGGCATGTCAGTAACTTAGAAAAAGGATTTTAAAATCCATTTGGAACAAGGTAGAGAAGAAGAATAAAAAAGAAATCTGAGGACCCTTTGAGGTCTTTCAGCAAAGACAGGCCTAGAAATACCTGTCAGATCACCAAATGTAATTAAATGCATCCATAATATAAATAATTCCCTTTCATAAAATAAGTTTCACAAGTATATATTTAGACCATCTTTTCTTTCAGACTAGTAATTCTGTATGTTTAATATCTCTGCTAATAAGTTTATTGTGAAAATATGTCAAGAGAACTAGTATTTTGCTCTTTGTTTCTGGATTCTGTAAATACCAGAATATTTTATGACAATATAAGGGGAGTTTGTTTTTTTTTTTTTTTCCACAGTGACGATAATGAGCAATGAAACAATTTGTTCTGAGAGACTGTGAAATCTTCACTTTTGGAGGTACTCAAAGCTCAGCTGGACAAGGCCCTAGGCAATTTATCTGACCTTAAAATTAGAGCCAAATTCAAATCTGATGCTGCAGTGGGCTGTGGATTTGACCAGATGATGAGATGATCCCATATGTCGCTTCCAAGATGAATTATTATATGATTTTTAATAATAAGTCCTGGAGATTACAGTGTGAATCATTCTGAGAAGGCAGCTTTATTTTCTTTCCAAATGCTGTTGTTTAACAGACCAACCTGAACGAGCTCAGTTCCTATGAAATACTGATGCACAAGTGTCTGACAATCCTATAATCAGGTTCTGTGTTAGAAACAAGTACATACACATTTTTTACAAGGTGCTTGTAGGCTTGCATTATTGCTCTAGTTGATTGTTTTAACTACAGTTATTGGTAGGAGTTTGGTGAGAAATCTAGGAAATTTAAACTAAACTAGGCAGACTTTCTGAATCTTTGCTGGGGAAGCTTAATTTAATAAATACCCTACTGAGGGTATTTAAACAGGGGCTGTGTGGCACACTCAGAAAGAAGTTCTTGATGCCAGTTGTTATTGTTCATTTCCTGGTGCATCCAGTGGCTGTAGATTGTACTTGAAAGGTTAAAGCCAGGAAAGGCTCAACCAGGCAAAGCTGAGATGTAATAAAAAGATCCTCTAGTTTTAGCTTAACTACCATGGCTGTGTATTTTTAAAGATAACACGCTGAGCCAACATTTTAGCCTTGGACTCTTTTTTTTTTTGTCAGAATGGGAAGGTATACTTAATCATAATTAATTAAAATTAGCTTAATGTTAAAGTATATTTAGTGTTAGTGACTAGAGTGTTCTTGATCAGACCTGGTGATCATTACCAGCCTAATTCAATATCTAGGAACAGAAGATTAAGAAACCTTTGTGTTGATTCTATAGTGGACTTCATAATAGCATGTCCTTTATGTCGCATGCCTTTCCCTTTCCCTTCCCCCTTCTATATTGTGTCAACGTTTGGGATGAGCTCAAATCCTAATGTGTGATCCGACCTTCTGACATCTTAGCCCAGTGAGCTACCAACTTAGCCATGCTTCCTGCTCTGGAGAGTGAAGCACAAACATCACTCTGAGGGATCGCCTGCTACCCACCAATTATTTTTATGCCTGTCAGTGCTTGTGCATTTTACTGTATTATAGAAATATTGGATGTATTTCCATTCCCAAAATATGTATGTGGATCTATGTATTTGGATTTATGTGGGAATAAGAATTATACCTTTTGGAATTGGTAACTGTTGAAGAAAAATGAGGGGGGAAAAATACAGTCTGGACTGAAAAGACAGTACTGAATGGGAAATTATGTTGGTCATTGTTAAGCAACATTCTGAAAACAGAATATGTTTTTGTCTAAAATTATGTGATAAAATATATGCACTATGTTTGCGTATATTTGTCCCTTTTTTTATTAAGCAGAGACATATTTTGACATGGTGACATTTTTGGCTTGCTGTGCCAACTAACAAAACAATAAAAATGCTGGAGCCCCAGTAAGCACTGTCTTCTGACTTTCGAGACTGCAAGCCTGTAGTAGTTTAGCACTGTGCACTAATGGGCGTGCCAAGCTCTTGCAGCCCTTTTCCCTTTATAAGATACCTTCAACTTTTGCAGTTTCCTGTTTTCTTCTAATATTTTGAAAGGTAAAAAAAAAAAGAAATCTGTATTGCTCCACCCTTGCTTTGCACAGTGGCTCCAGTTCATGCACTGTTTTGTTTGGGAGTAAGAACAAGTTCATTGCTTACAGCAGCAAGCAAGGAGGAAAACAAGAAATGTTCCTTTTTTAACTCTGCAGCGTGGCAGTACCAGTAATACCCCCTCGGTCGTTTCCACGGCAAAGAGATCAAATGAATGAAACATCAGCGAGCTCGGGTAGCACAGTCTATTTTTGGTAGTGAGGCAAGCATCCACAGAGCTCATCTGGTTCACGGGGCATATCAGAGGAAATCACAAAGACTGCAGAAGGCTATTCTGATGTCACATGATTTTACGTGGTTAAAAGGACAAATACTGAGCCTTTCACTTCAGATTTCTCTCTGTCAGTTGCTGTTCATCAAGCAAAGTTCTGGTTTTGTCTACATCACCTACGATGTCCCACAAACATTGATTTTCTTCAAGTACTATAGAAATCTGTAAAGTGGTAAAATACATAAGTAAACAATGGAACAAGTTCAGATTTTCCACTTGATTCTAACACATTCAGAAAAGTTTATTTATTGGATTATTTTCAAATGCAAATGCAAAACTTGTAAGCTTTCGCACCTCATTTTCTTCTCAATGTTCAATTTTTAATTATTACAAATAAAATGGACCTAGACAAAGATAGAAAGAGAGGGATAGCAATGAGAAAAAGAAATCTTCATTTTTTGGGGAAAACTGGGATAATGCTCCACTTGTCATGGAAAAATAAGGAAAATAGTATTTTTACTTTTGTGAAATAAATTAAAGATTTTCCACTACTAGCAGCCTTGTCCACTGACGAAGAGCAGCTAATACTCTGGACAAAACAAAGCATTAAATCTGCAGAAAAAAGTAGCTCCCTCCTGCCCCAGCTGCATGGCACAAGCAGCAGCAGAAAGCTCCCCCTGTGCACACTGGTAAAGAATTGTGACATTGGCTTTGCTCTGTAGTGTCACTTTCCTCTCAGCAGAGACTTTAGAAGAATCCTGCCTATTTTCACCATTGACCTGGATCATTTGTACCTGTGTTGAAGAGTTTCTGTACAGGGTAGTACAGTCCAAGTACAAAAACGTTAATCTCTTCAAACTGTTCATGATGATGCCTAGTGAGAGACTGAACTCCTATCTTGAAGCCCAATCTCAAAGTAAGGCAACCCAGACTGCCATGTTACTTCAAATACTATTTTGTTTCATTTATATTTGAAGGCCACAGTTTGGGAAACTGAAGGGGCTTCACAGGATAGAAAGAAATATATTTATTGTTATCCTAACTTTGGCTTCAGTGGAGTTACCTAGAGAGCTAACCACGTCTGCATGGGAAATAAGATCTTTAGTCAATGGACTTAAGGCAGCGGATACCGATTACTTGAGGAAGCTGACAAACAAAACCAAAGTGTTCTGATCCAGTGGATGATATTGCTAAGCTGGCAGCTTTATTGTCTTACAGAATGACCTTGCATATGCAGTCTGGTGAGTCCACTGGCAGAAGCTGCAAGTGCAGGATTACTGACTCTGAAATGTGGCAGAGCGGAAGGAAAACGAAAATTCCTCCGCACAGAAAGGCATGCATGGGAAGTAAATGAGGGCAAAGCAGCACCTGGAAAAGGGCAGTAAATAGAGCTCAACAGTGAGGAAAGAGTACAGGAAACTGGGTACCCAAACACAGTGAACCAGGAAGGCATATCAAAGCATTAGGAAAGAGCCACAGGTCCAGTGCGACAAACAAGGGCACCACCGGGCACACGCTGCTTACTGATCTGTGCAGGCCAAACATCAGGGATTTGGGGAGACAGAAGCAATGTGGACATAGGACCATTTTGTTTTATCTGAGAAGTCACATCAGCATTTGGTTTCCTTTTTCCTGAAACTTTCCTGATGTTTCATGTGGGGTTGGAAAAAGACCAGAAAAACTGAAAAAAAACCCAGTTATTTGGTTAGAAAAAAATAAGTATTTTGCTAATTCATGCTATTCAGAGGCTAAAGTATGGCTCTAATACTTCTGTCTGTGAAATAAGTAGGATGTGGCCATTACTTGAAAGCACTGAAGCAAATTCTGAATTAGGTGTCTCAGTTCCTAGGGAGGACCCTCACTCAGGTCTGTGTGAGAATCCAGTCACTCCCACGCACAGAGGTAAATTCTGGTGCAGATGTTATACAGAGATTTTACCCATCAGTTTCACTGTTTCAGTGAATCAGAAACCTGCACATAATACATTCAAAATTGTGTTAATACCCTCCTTACACAAAGACACGTGCACACCCACAAAACATCTATTTCTGCCATCTGATAGTAGGCATCTTAGAAAATTTATTTTCTAGCTTCTTAACCACAAAGACTGTAGACTTAACCGTGTAGACATATAATCAGAAGTCCTGAAAACCAAATAAATACTAAGATTTGGCAATTGGAAGTTTTAAGTCTCCCCCAAATCCTGAAACTCAGCAAAAACGATTAGCTGTCAGCTTTGTTCTTAGCTATATTAATTACAGTCTGCAACTGCTTGCTTCAAACACAGAGTGAAGTCCTACACTAAGACAGTGGGAGTTTTCCTTTACCTCCCACCTGCCCAGTTTCTTTCCAGTTCCTGTTCATTTCCAGCATGACAAAAGAAATTAATTCCTTTTATCTTCTGAATTTTTCCTGATCCTCCTGTGAACAAGGAAGCACTCAGCTTCGTGTTTTCAGTTAATACTTACAAAACCACAATAGATGAAAGTGCCATTTAGTCTTTTAAACTTCTAGCTGGTAATATCTTTTGAATTATTAGTCAAAACTGCCTAGATTAACAAAAGATATTCCTTCTGCTCCTCCCAAATTCACAAAATATTTTGTATTTCTTTAAGAAAATGAAATATTTGACGGATTTTTTTTCCTAAGTAACAAACAGAAAGACAAAATAAAACCTGTAATACAGAACAATGTCTACTTGAGTTGAAGACTGCTCCATCCCATATTGTCATGACTGGGCATAGAGAAATACCCTCTTATTACTTTCCAAGTCTTCCAAACTCTTCTTTCAGCAAAACCATTTTTAAACTGAGGTTCTGACCTGAACTAACCTCTCCTCTAGTAAGATCACTCCAAAGCAACCCAAAACCTTAGAACATTAGGAAAAATATGACCATCACATAGGCTGTTTGAAACTGCACCGTCATGGTAAGGAGCTGGAATTAACAGTTTTAAACAAATTCTGATCCTTAAAATCTTAAAAAGTAATAAATAAGTTTCACAGTAACTAATCTCAACATCACAATATTTCTCATGGAGTAACATACCAATCAACATGAGCAGGAAGACCAGATTACAGATAGCTCACTTAGGCTTTATAAAATAAAACCATAACTTTTTAAAAATAGACCAAGAAGCATTGTCCAAAATATCACTCATGGAAGTTTCTTCAAGTTTGCAGTTTCTCACTGAGAAATACCAAGGTCTAATATTACCAATATCTCAGGCTGAAGATTTTTCTCATGCATGAATAAACATTGTCTCAAGAGATGGATTCTGGCACTGATATTTTAATTTGAAGGAGAACAGTGTCTAGAAAGATCTAGATTATTCTGTCTTGCTCTCCCAAATATATATAAAAATAACATTATATGTCACCACAGAGCTCATGGTAAAAATGTATGAGACTTTGCCTTTAAAGAGATTTACACCACAAGGACCCTATTTGTGAAAAGTCAGAGGGAGAAAAAGAACTAGTGTAAAATTAAAGTGACTTACTGGTTCTGTTCACAAAATAGCGATTCTGCCTGAAGGGACACGGAGTAACGAAGTGCAAAGGACAGGACAGAATCTTCATTATGGCTGAAATGAAATGAAAGGATATATCTTAGGAGTCAGTAGTAATTGCAACTAAAACCTGCTTCCATTAGTTTATCTTGGTGTGCTTTCATAACCAGTTAAATATAATTATTTACATTTTAGAGATGGAACACAGGATAAAGTGATAACTCAGTCAACAGAAGAACAAGAAGGGAACTCAAATTTTCTGCATCAGGTGCTACAAACCCCTTGAAGACACTTGGACTTTCTCATGAAGTAAACAGCATATGATCAGCTCTTCACTCCTCCTTTGGGCGCACCTTGACTCAAGATAGTTCATCCAAGTTTACTCACACAAACCTTCGTTAGTCAAACCTTTGCCTCAGCAAAGAAGTCTGCCTGGTCCATAATCAAAAAATGAAAAATCTCTGTACAAGGCTAACTGAAACTACATTTTTGTACACTACATCATTGACTTTAATCACATTTATCAAATATTCAGTGTAATTTCATGATGGCAGATTCAGCTAAATGTGACATGCATAAAACTGTTTGATTTTGTTAGTATCTGAACTAACAGCACCCACAGCTTTCTTGGCAGACACATAGAGAGCTTAATTATCTCGCCCTTGCAGAGAAAGTATGAAGCATGAGAAATTGGTTTTGTGGTCAGCTTAGATCAACTTCAGACTGCAGACCAAAACAAACTCAGAAAAGAAATGTGGTTCTATTTTGCACTTGGTTTACATTTCCCAGCCCTGCTGGGGAATGACCCAGCGAGTTGACTGGGAAGTGCAATATGTTACTGCCATCTAGTGCTCTGCACTAGGCTCGGCCTCGGTCCTACAACTCAAATGAAATATAATATTTTAATGTGACACGTGGGAGCATTAGCTAAAAAGATTATGTTTCCTATCAGTTGATCTATGAAGCCTAAGATACAGTCGAGTGACCTGGTGACTTTTGGTCTGGACCTGTGATCTGTCCTCTTTTTATATGGATCATCTTATTTACATAAAATAAGGTTGTAACAATGAAAAAGCTGAAAAATCATACAAGGAGAATGGTAGAAACTATGCTGAAAAAGCAAAGACTATTCTTTTCAGAGAGCATCAGAAGAGTGGAGCTGTTCAATGAGCCAATAATCCCTAGCCAGGATAGGGCTGTCTTTCTACTAAATCAAAGCCCTAGAACTCTCAGATGGCTTACAGATGGTTTCCCTTCAAGGTTTTCCTGAGATCATATGGTAAAAATTTGTCAACATTCAAGACTAAGGCAATTTCTTGGTCAAAATTTAGACCCTTGAAACATAATGAAAAGTATCTATTTAAAAATTTGTTGTTTACTTTATGAGACCAACTTCTGGATGCTGATAAAACACCTGGAGGAAAATATGCTGAGCAACAAAAAAAGCTGCAACAGGAAAACCAGATTTTATCTGTACAAACGCCGAGCACTGTTAGGTTGTATGTGACTAGAATAACTTTAGCTGTCAGCATTTAGAACCTCATGGTTATTGACAACTATAATTGTTACTGAGGCAGTAATAGGAATTTTTTTTTTTTTCCAAATTGCAGAAATAATACAAAACTTGATCCAAGATTTATCTGAGTCTATGAGACTCTTGGTTTGAATTTTGTGTCAGCAATTCAAAATACGTGAAGAGAACTTCAGGCATGGCTTACAACTAGCACAAACAATGCAGAGTTAAAATATTTGTTGGAAAACACTTGTGCAAAGTTTTTTTCTGCATTTCTCTCATTTACAACTCATTATTATTTCTCCAAATAGACATGTAGCTCAGCAGCTGGAAAGATTAGGAAAATTAAACACTCAGTTTGGACAGTATTGGAAAAAGACACTCAGCTATACTCTTTTTTTTTAATAGCCTATTCCTCAGCAAGCTGATAAACTGAATGTAAGCAGTAAACGTGCTTCATTTAATACCCCCTGAAACCTTTACAACCCTTCTATTTACTTCAGTAGCCATCTGATTAAGCCCTAAAGGTGAAATTGTAAGTTTAAATTGAAATAAAAAGTTTTTAAAGGATTCAAAGATTGTTTTTTTCAAACATGATTCAAAGTAAAACTGAAGCATGCTCTCTCAAATGACATTCTCTCTCAACTCTTTATTTTAGATCAAACCTGTAAATTCTTATTTACGCTTTGCTTTATACTGAAGCAGTTGAATGATATCTTCATGGTTTCTCCCACTGAGAGGGAGAATTTTAATAAATTCTATAGCATATCAAAACATGCTATTGTAAAAATTGCTTTCTTTTATTGACAAAGGAGGAAATGTCACACCAGCTGCTGCCAAGTGCAGTCATGCATTCTTTTATAAGCTTGTGACAGCCTTTTAGTATAATCAATTTTACATAAATTTGGTAGCTGTCTTCATTTCTCTGTTTGGTAAAAATATAAGAAATCATTATTTTCCAGTTAGTAGAATTACATTGCTCACTACTAAAGTAGGAGTAATACTTCAGAGCAATTTCTAGGGGAGCACAGAGAAAAGCAGCCCATGGCGATTCTTTTGTGATAGTTCAAAGAGAAACCTTTTCTATTTCCAGCCACTTCTATCTCACAGTGTGCAAGAACCTTACAATAACATCTAGCAAAATATACTTCAGTCCAACTGCATCCTAAAGGGAATGGAATACTAAAGAGGGTAAGATCTAAGCCAAATTAGTAACATTTGTTTCTTGAATTTAATAAAAATACTGAATAGGAGTGCTGGTGAGATCTGCAACAGCCCGCTGGTGTTATAAGAAGCAGATTACAGATCAAATCTTCATTTCCTTTTGCCCTGCCTTGGACTAGCATTTTATAACCTTTATAAAACAACAAAACCAGTGGAATGTTGTCATTTTGCACTGTTGAGTGTAAGAACAACCCAGAGTCAATCCCAAAGAGGCATGCTTTGTAAAACTGGAAATGTGCCTACTGTTTGGGGCATCCTTTCGTCTTTTCCCTACCTGGAGGCCAAAGCTGTGACTTGATCAATCAGCTTGCAATCACCCTCACTGCCACAATGATTCCAGGAGCTAGTCCTTACCTCTCCGTTTTATCATCAGAGGCTATACAAATGCTGTACCTATAAATTATCTTCTTGAGCCAAGTCCTTGCAAGCTTGGCCACTTCCTCCCTTCCCTGGTCCCTCTCCCATATTTGTGTATTCTTCCGAGACAACGCTTTCCACTTTGTAGGATCAGTATCAGTTCACATCTTCTAGCATCTGCCCAGAATGGGTGCCCAATAACGCAGGCTGGGAATGAGCTCTTTATTACTGGAATTCCTTGTGCAGTGCAAGCCCACACAGTCAATAACTCAAAGCAGGCATACAAATCTTCTGGCTTGGCAAAAATTACATTTCTCCTCAGGCTACCAAAGAGTGAAAAAAGCATCTAAAACCCTGCCCATTAGCTAGTTATTTTCTTTGCAATGTACCTAACACAAAACCAATGGTGAATGTAGTTATTTCCCACTGGAGAGGAACTATTTGCTGTTCCTAAGTTATGATCAAAGCACACTTGATATGCATTAATAGAATAGTAGTGCTTTAAAGTCAAACAATTTCCGATAGTTGCAACCACAGCAACGGAATAAGAGACCAAGTAACAGAAGTAACAATTCTGGGAGCTGCTAATGACAGACCTGGAAATGCTTTTGTTCTGTGACCTTAATGATAGGTATGATACAAAAAGAAAGGCTGCTGAAGCAGGTAGGAAACAGCCCTTTTCACAAATCAGTCTTCGTTAAAATCAGCTCCCAGAAAAGACCAAGACAGACTCCTTCACAAGATTAAAGGAAGGCCACTCCATCAAGGAAACAGAAAACAAATTTTCATTTTCTGAAGGCAACACAATAGTAACTAGAAAAGCTGATCCAAAAGAAGAACACCAGCAGAAATGGATTAAGCTTGAGAAGACAATTAAGCAAGGACTTAACCACAAAAATTAAATTGCTGGTCTAAAGTATGAGAAACAGCCAGAAAGATCATCATTACTGATTCTACGCTCAGTCAGTCCTGCCAACCAAATGTGCAAACATGGCCCTATCTGAGCCTGAAGAAGAGGTCACAATTTATGATGGTAGGATGGCTTTCCTTCAGATTGTATCAAAGTGATAGGAGGGAATGATTTGTGGCATGGGAGAGTTTGCTCTTGTCACAAGGGAAAAAGCTACTTAAAAGGCAGCCTTCAATTGTTTCAGGGATAAAGGTTTTCCTGATTAAGGTTTTTTATGAAGAATTATTTTTTATGGTGGTTGGTTTATTATTTTCTTTTTCTCTTGAAAATTCCATCCTTTCCTTGTTATTCATTTCAGATATTCAACACAAATGAAGCATACCAAGGTGTCTTCTGTGATTCTGTGTGCAGTAAACTCACCGTTACTGTAAGTAAATTCAGCAATCAGAAAATTACTAAGATTTGTCAAAAATGTTTCATCTTTTCCCTGCTAATCAGCTAAATGTATTGGAATGCATGACATACTGTAAAGTCAATTATCCCCATCACAGGATGTATATATGTATTCTATATGGTGTAATGAATTTCTCTCCAGCCACATCACGACACTTGTGAGCATATTTAAAATATTTCCTGAGCTGTATCTGCCAGGAAGGATGTTTTGCATGGAAAACTGATTGCTACTTAGTGTTTATTGTACTTGCAGAACTGGCTTTGTCACAGTGGCTGATTAGCATTGTATTTTACCAGGATTAGTAAACCACACTCTCTTCTATACTATTAGTAGTTCTACTGTATTCAACATCATTATACTCTGAGTTTCCATCCTCAGGATTTTTTTTTAATCTTGTGGATTTCTCATTAGTGATTCTAAGGAAAATAACACCTTCGTTCTTTGGTTAAACCATCCTATGTTCATGCTTTTATTGACAGAAAAGGATGTTTTAAATCAATCTTTAAAACCACTTCAATCTAACAATGTCTGTATTTATGAAATCCTAAGCTGCTTTAGAATGATGGTTAAATGACTTGAAATTCAGATACAAAGAGATACAACCACACTCCATTAAAATTTCAGGACATATGCTTAGAGGTTTATACTGATAGATTATTGCCCATCTTCCAAACTGTTCTTCAGATCATGCTGATTCTCCTTTGGATCTCTGATACTCTCCTGCAGGAGGTAGACCAGTACACCATGTCCCCCAGCACGCTTTGTATTTTATGAATACAGAGGCTTTTAAAGGTAACACATCTCCAGGCTGTCAGGAGGCATAGGAGCTATGGGCAAAGTCTCCTCTATGTGGATCAGAGGGATGCATCTTCTCTTACAGTGGTAGTGTGAGAGTCATTTTCATCTTGTTTCTCAGCCAGCTCTACAAAATGAGGATGAAATGATGACATACTCAGTGGCCACTGAGAAGCTATTTGGCTGCCTTAGAATCTGTGCTGAGTATAAGAGTAAAGTTTTGCTCAGGGTTTTTTTATGCCTAAGGATATTGCTTCTGCACAAAAAAAAACCCCAAACAAATCTGACATGGTCTTTATGTTATTCTATTTGTCTATGGCATAGAGTGCCATATAAAAACTGACATGGAAAAGAAGTGAATTCTCCCTCTCCATCCCTTGCCACTTTTAAGAATTTATATGGACTCCTGGCCTCTGTACAGTAAGAGATGCAGAGAGCCATGAATCTGTGGACTGTTTGGCACTGAGATTCTAAAATATCCTGATGAGCACTGAAGCAGCTACAGTGATTAAAAAAGTCACAAAGCAAGACAACAGAGCACCAAACAAACCAAACCAAACCAGCAACATTACAGCCTTTGAGTCAGTCCTACAGCTGATGTGGCAGCACTACCTCCTCTAACTCCCACATAATTCTGACAGTATCAGCCACCTGAGACTGCCCTCCCCATGCAGTAATGTGGAAAGTATCATGTTTAAACCTGGTTCTAAAAAATGTCAATTCTTATTTGGACTGCCTTCCATTTTTAACAGGAAAATGAGGAAGGAATGGACTGGTTCCCTGCTTCTAAAAAAGTATTTTCCTTCAAGCCCCTCTTCATATGGAAGAAAAAAAAGGGAATTGTAAAGGTAGTTTTAATTTTCATCTTTTTTATTGAAGGATAATTTTTCTTTCTGAAGGAAAACCTGAAATGATAATTGAAGATGGCTATCTCGCTAGAGAAAATAGCAATTTCTTCAATGAGACGTTATTCAATAAATGACATTCATCCATTTGAAGGTATAGGATTTGTTAGTACAGGTGGAATGGGCTCATTTTGCAGCTCAGTACCTCGTGTCTCTGCCCTCCCACCTTCGGGTACAGTCTTTCACCAGCTGGGCAAGAGCAGCCTAGGAGACACTGAGGCAAAGCCTGAGGTATTGCTGGTATCAGCCCTTCCCTTTTGAACCCTTCGTGGTTCTGTATCATTGGAAAGAAAGTGCTTTAGATAAACAAAACTGATTCATGTATCTAACAGGCCAATCCTCCCTTAAGCAATTAACATTCTTCCTACTTCACATTCCCTTCAGATTTGAATGGTTGAATAATTTCTTGCTTCAGCTTCTAAATACTAAAATATATAGTTTCTTGCAGAGAACTGCTTTTATATTCTCTTCCAGAAATGACTGAATTGTGAGTACAAATTTGGTCTTTGTATATCACACGTGAAGTGTCCATTTGATATCTTTTAGAATGCACAGTACTGTACAACTACAAATACTTTTTGTGTAACTGCAGTAAATGCCAGGAGCTGAACACTTTGTGATAAACTATTGGAGGTGGAAGGAATCCATTCTTGCAGGGGAGATTTATTCTGAATTTGCTCCACAGAAAATGGGATCTTCATGCTTAGCATTAAAGAAATTATTAAAGTGATTATGGATTTTGTAGTTATGGAACTCATAGAACAAAAGTGCCTTTAAGAAAGATTTTATGTCTAACTGTGTATGTTTTCCTGTATTTACCTGTTTGCTTTACTGTATATGAGACCTTTGTTTAGATGACTATGTGTGTGTAATACATAGTCATCTAAACAA
>NW_008610393.1:169446-172633 GCF_000691845.1 Merops nubicus | reverse complement strand
GAAAGAGTGAACTGGTACAATTCAGAACATTTTGACTGTTTGAAATGGGCAAAGAAAGATTTATTTCAGCTGGAAGTCTGATTAGTGAATTCTAACCTGTTCCAGGTGTGGATATTCCATCCAGCTATTTATAATAATTTGCCTGTCTAAAGAGCTTTTTGAAACAAAGTGATCAATCAAAACAAAATGAGCGTCAATTTCTTTATTCAAACCTAGCAATAGTTTCTCTGATGCTGCCTGGCTTGATAAGAGTGATGTTTCAACATGAGAAACATACATAATAAAAGAATTATTGGTGGCATTGCCTCTATCCCAGAGATAGAGAGTGTGTTTAGTGCTGCCTAAAGGACTGAAAAATCAGCAAATATGTGTCAAATTGAAAATTTATGGAACAGGGGAAGTAGTAGATTGCACTAAAGCAGCACTTCTCTTACACCAGAAACTCAACACCAGTGTAGGTCCCAGTGATGCTTTAGAATGCTATCCCTCACTACTTGTCTTCTGTTAGCTATGTGTGAAACAGTACACCTCTTCACGGCAGCAGTTCCATTTCTTGATGTCCTTTTAAGACAAACAGGGAATTTCTTGTCACAATATTCATCAGAGATGTCATTCTTGGCATAAAGGTGGTTTATGCTTCGCACATTTACAAGAATTTGATTTCCTCCCTTTCCTCTTCGCCCAACGGCTGCCCTCTGCCTGCAACTGTTGGACCCTCTTCATTCAATCCATCTGATTTTTCATTACATCTTTATTGTTTTCTGTCCATGAAACTGAATAGAAATGGCTGCCAGGGGATTTTAATCTGTTCTGGTGAAGCTTACACTTTTCAAATAGCTTACAGCTATATGAGCAGGAGTTCAAAGAATCCACTTGCCCCATAAAAAGATTGTTATGCTTTGTTTTCCATTTTAAAACCAGAACTCAAGGTTATTCAGTGTCAAGAAGTCTTCTACATGGAAAGATTAAAGCTCCGGGACTTCACCAAGGCTACAAACAGCTAATGCAGTACTAGCTGGTAAGGGGTTTAACAACTAACATATGAGGGCACTACAGTGAAGGATACCAGAGTTTCTGTTCCTTTCTTCTGATGTGACTTCAGACAAAAACTTTAACATCTTGATTCATCATCTGTGAAATGAAAATAATCTCTTGTTCCCTGAGATGGGAGTCGCTGTATGAGCCAGTGAACCTATTCCCTTTTTGAGCAATAGGAAGCACTAAATAACTAACTAGCTGGGGCACAGGAAGATAACTTTGTCTGTGTCATAAGTAGCCTGCAAGCTACTCAGCTCTTCTTCATTAATAACAGTAATGGTTCACTGTTTTAGACATCTGAAGTGTATTCAGATCTGCTCTCTGCCCCATGAAAAGTCAAGGTTATGCCTGGCACAAACAAAGGGCTGCTGATACAATGCACCCAGAGATCACAGGAGCCCCAGAAGGTGGGCATTTATCAGAGATCACCCCTGAAAGGCTTTTCTTGTATGCAGTACGTTTGAGCAAGTAGGAAAAACTAATAGCGCTGACTTGAGGAGGCCAGACAGTCTGCAGACAAGCACTGTGCAGATCTCTGGGCCGCCCTGCAAAGGCTCCTCGGCTCTTGCCCTCAACACTCCTGTTATTCCCTTGCAATTGCTGCCAGTTGGCTTGGTAACCACGGGCATATTTGAACAGCTGAATTTTTCCCTCAGTTACACTTGGCACCACTACGGACTTCAGGGGAGCTACAGGGTGTAACTGAGGGCAGAACTTGGCTCCCAGCATCCACTACAAACCAGGTCAAGGCCACCAAGTGCATTTTTAGCCTTAATGTTTTAATCCATACCATTAGCAAAAGGAACCTAAAGCGTTAGCTAGGTCACCTTGCCCGGGAAAGCCTGGCTCCTTCATTAGGGCAGAAGGTTATGTTGGGCATGGAGCTTTGTCAGTGTGCCAGCACGTGTGGAAAAACCCACGTCTCTTCCACCTGAAGGGCAGGCTGGGTGTCAGTCACGCCGCCGCCCGCCCACCCATCGCACCGAGCTGCGCCAGCCTCCGGAGCTGCACTTGAAACAGTGCTTTGTTTTAACCACATATTTTTATTTCATGAAACAGGGCTAAGTATCCTGAAACTAAAGGAGTATTTTTTCATGCTGCTATAATTTGTGAAATAATGAGACATTCTGGTCTGTTAACTCCTCTTAAGTCTTACCACAATGTTATGCTTTGACTCCATTTGTGGTTGCAAAATATTTACTTTTCTCTTTAGCAGATTATATGAAGCTGTGTATTTTGTCTTGGGAGATATATACATATATTTATATATATATTTAATCTTAGTGGAAGCCGTAAGTAAAGCTACCATTGTGCTCTCATCTGTTTTTGGATCCTCTTTAAAAATATTTACCAGGATATTGTGGATTTATTTGCTGATGCTATCTTTTCTCCAAAAAAAAAAAGTTAGGACATAATAATAATGTGGGGTTTTTTTCACTATGCAGGTCATATGCACACAAAGAAGTCTTCACTTGTATGGGGAATATATTCCCCAAACAATTATTTAGTAATATTAAACCTTCCCTCATTAGAGATTATTAATACAAGGTAGGATTTCTAAAACTGCCAGAGGGAGTTAGAATCTTAAGCCTTCTAAACAGTCAGAGTGAGCTTTTACCAGGACGAACTCCACAGTAAAGGAGACAGCACTGTTTTCTTAGGATTTAAACAGCGAGACACCTGAGCTTACTTTCTTTCCTTTTTTACCAACATACAGGGGGTTCCATCACCAAAAACCGGCTCATCACTCGCTTATCAACTGAGCTGCTATCCAGGCAAAATTCAGGTAGGGAAGATCTGATCCAAAACCAAACAGCTACAGCATTTAGGAGACTTCTGATCCTACATATGAGCGACCTGTAGTTACAGTGCTGCTTATACAATATGACTGTGAAGTAATTAAGAATTTAATGCTTGGAGGAGGTTGTGATACATTTGATAAAAAACCCAAATGTGTATCTAATCATACTTCTTTCCCCCATCCCTCTAGTGAGAAATCCAATACGACTTCTTCATTGCCTGGGAATGCCCCTTTACCAAGTGGTTTTTTGGTAAAGTCTATCTCAGCTAGTACCTTTCCCTCTTCATGCCCTGTCAGCTTAGCGCCTTGATGTCTCCATTGCTGTCATTATCTTGGGGACTTCTTTGT
>NW_008610393.1:131088-169415 GCF_000691845.1 Merops nubicus | reverse complement strand
TTACATTTAGTGGCTTGTAGGGATAAGTTTGGCATCAATGGATAAAGGAACCTGCAAAGGAATTCACTACACACGAAGACACTAGTACTGCATCATTACCACAGGCTAAAGAGGCTTTTAGTAATATTCTTCATCATTCCTGTGGTACACACTTAAGTCTGTGCAGACTCTCAGCGATTTTAAAGATATATAGCACCTGAATCTGGCACAGATTTCAAGAGTTGTGTCACCAGTGCCAAATACAAGGACAGTATAATCTCTCTATTTTTATTCAGCATCTTTTCCTAAACACAAGTATTTGTATTCGCTCTGTTGGCCAAGGGATTCTAGCAGAGGCAAGTCGTGCTGTGTTGAGCCCTCCACAGAATTCTCAGATCTTTTTCACAGGTATATTTCCCATTTTACGTGGTTATTCTGAAATGCATTTTAATGCTCCCACTGTACTGAGTTTTGCAGACTCCTGTCAGTAATCTTAATCTTTCATGATTTGCCAATCTGTATGTGATCTACAGTTCCTGTCAATTAATTCACATTTTCTTTATGTCTGAGCTGAAACTCTAAACTTGCAAAAAGTCCATTCTCAGAAGTCTTTATGCACTTACAGAAAGACATCCTGTGACATTAAAAGAGACTTAAAGAAATAATGTACCTAATTCCTGTTGACTTTCAATGGAAAAACGCTTAAAATATTTAACAACTTTTAACAGTGTAATTAGCTGCTTGCATGTGTTGTAAAGTCCCTGAAAACACTTTGGAAGGTAACAACCTGTGCTTTTAATTTGTGCCTTGTTTCCTATTGTGGAAGCATAGAAAGGACCCAGAAAGAAACATAAATTACATGCACTTTAAAGTCTCTCTGTGCAGGAGAAACAGGATAAAGGAGTGATGTGTTACTTTGTACTTGTGGACCTGTGCTGTCTTTTAGCTGTACTTCCAGCTATATACAATCTGCAACTGGGAATCTTTATGATAAATATCTATAGTAAGTATAAGATTCCTAAAAAGACATTAAACTAACTCAAACTAGGCCAAAACTCCACAGATTTTTTTTCAGGAGTTAGAGATAACATAAATTCCTGAACTTTGTTTTCACTCTTATATGGAATTTAACAATTTAGGGGAAGGCAGGGGGAAGAGGGAGGAGTGGAGGGGAATTCAGAATTTTTCCACAAGACAAATCTTGGAAAAAGATGAATTAATTTAAGAAAAAACAGATCCATATGGCTTCCAAATGTCTCAGGGTTTTTTTGAGCTTGTGAGGGAAAATGATGTGTTTTGTTGTTTTGTACTTTGATACCTAGTGCTGTCCCACTCCTTTCTCCTAGTGGAGTCCCAGAATTTCTGAGGCTTAGGTCAGGTAGGAGCCACAAAAGCTTCACTCAGTGAGACACTGACACCGGTCTTGCACCTCTGGACAACAAAATTCAGTTTTGCTGAGGAACCTCAAGCTGCTGATTCTAAACCAAACATTAAAAGCTGCTAAAGATGCTAAAGAATATCAAAACAAACACTGAGGCTATATTACAGTTATACATTCTAATCAAGCCCTTTTGGGTCTAGCCAGGGATGAAGTCCTACATTGCAATACATATCTAGTGAAAACATGATACACACCCAAAAAAATTCTGAGTGAACTGAAATATGATATATTCACCCTCCCTATCCAAGAGCTTAGCCAAGGCTTTGCTTGTTCCAGTCATGACTTTCCTGGCTGCAAAGAGGACCACAAGATGCCTGTGAGCCTTCCATCATACATGTGCTTTGTCTCTGTACTCCAGAGGGCAGTATGGCAATACCTATGGGATTTGTCTATCAACCCACACATGAGTCCTCCAAATTTCCATATTAAAACAAATATTAAATTGTTTAGTAACATCTTTACACAGAAAAGCCATCAGATATATGAAAGCAACATCTGAGGAAATGCTGTTTAGGCTTCATAGGTACCTATATTAAGTTTATAAGGAGATGAGGTTTAAATTAAAAATATCAATCTTCCTATACAATTTTTTAGTTTTATAAAAGAATTGCACAGTCTTAAGCTAAATTAAGTAGAAAACAAAACAAAAATAGCTTTCATTTCTTTAAACTATATTTGTTTTCTAATGATTTTCCTGCTCAGCCTCAATTTTGGATATGAAAAATGTTATATATGTTAACTGCAAGTATAACATACCCTTTTCTATCTTCTCAAAATAACCATTCTTGGTTATTAGGGCAGTGCAATTCTGAATAGTAGAAAACCAACTGTACAAATCAGGTTGTCCAATCTTCTCAATAAGGAAACCATTTGCCACAATATATTGAGCAATGTGGATAAACACAGAAAAACTAAATCTTTGGTGTGAGAAGATTATTCCACAGGGCACTGGGAGAAAGGAATTACTATCTTAATTTTACAACACATTAAAATTTGAGAAATCAGGTAACAAATTTAAATTTGCAACTTTTTTGCCAGTAGGTAACCCACATCTTCTCAAAGTCAGTGCAACATATCAACACAAGACTAGGTACTCAGCTACCTTCTTTGTGCAAATATAAATATTCAATCCTCAGCCAAGGACAGAATTCCAAGAGATTACACCAAAGGATTCATAAGAAACCATGAAAGGCTAACCTCCCATTCTACATGATTTTATTAAAGACACCATTTTGATTCTCTATGCCACCACATGTTCACATGCCAAGCTATTTTTCTCCCAGTACAACTATTTGGCTGCAAAAATAATTTATTGAATTTCTGAAGCTCTGACTTAACTGTTGTGAATTATCTTGAGTAGAAGTAGGGATATATGTTGTAACTACCCACCTATAGGGAAGAAACTCTGACAATAAGAATCCCTTCCAGGTCTCTCCAAAGCAGAAATTAATTTTACTTAGGTACATCCCTGTCTTTCGAGGTGATGAGTATTCCTGAGAGATCAGGCACAATGATCAAGAATATAGTTTATTCTTATTAATGTGGGGATTGGAGACACACACGTGTGATTTCCTTGCCCATATTTAGTGGCAATGGCTTGCTCCAAGTCTTAGTATGGTCTGTCCTAATTTGCAACTCCTGCCTCAAAAGTCCCAGTGGAGAGGTTAAAATACTGCAGCAATTCACTTTTCATCCCCTTATACCAACTTCTTTGTTTCCTCCAGCTCTGCACCTTTATTGGTCATCCTTTTCCCCCTTCCCTCTCTCCGTGCCGTACACACAGAGTGAGTGGCGGCGGCTGTCTGGACAGACAGATTTCTGCCATTCCATCCCTCCACCTATGGAGTGCTGAGCAACTGAGAATCAACAGCCACCATCCCAGCAACAATGGGAAACTATTCCTCAAGAATATTATTGTATGAAATTATAATTGTATTCCAATCGTTTTAATAAAATTACTACAAAATGGGGCATTGTTTAGTTGGGGTTGGCCATAAAATTCTGAAATTAAGCCCTATCCTGTATGTAGTAGGAGGTTTCATATAAATAATGCCAGAAAGACAAATGGGAATCCCTATATAGTGTAACCATAAAAAAGCTTATGGAGTGTTGCTTTGCTTATTATGGATTTTATCAGGGTTTTGTTGAGTGAAGTAGCAATTAAAGTAAATATGCTGTCCCAGAAACCATTTATGACTCCTCTGTCTACATAGGGCAGACTACACTGACAGAGGCCATGACTTGCACTGCAAAACAGGCTTTAGGCTTTCTTTGCAAAGAACCTGGTATGGGTCTCTTCACAAGTGATCTGATGAAGCCAAACATTCACTGTATCAAAGTTTTAGAATTTTGGGTCCTATGCCATTTGCTTAACCTGGTAGGTACCTTTCCCAACCAATTCTTAGATCATTTCCGATGACTTCAAAAATTCAATATAGTGTTCTTAAAGAAGTATTTATTTAAGAAAGTATCAGTATGGTGAAATCAGTAATTAGAAGCCATAAATAATTAAGCTTAGAGGGAGGTTGGCTAGAGGTTGTATCTTACAAGGCAAAATACATCTCATGCAGTCTGAAAAGACATAGATGCTGCCACAGTATGTTTTTGATGGTTTGTTAACTTTATCTGCTAGCCCTGCTCATAGAAATGGGGATTTTTTGGCTAAATTCTTCTTCACTGTTTATCTGTTTCTTACAGGTCCAGCAAAGCTGCTTTCATTTCCCTTTGTCCACTGCATGTTATGAAAATAGATTTTAATAGTCCAGCCAGGAATTTTAATATATGAAACTCAAACCGCATGCAACATTTGCTGTCCATGTTCAAATGTGCACCAGCCTAGGTAGCAACAGTATTGTTTAACTCTGTAGTAATCAAGTCTCATCCTTCCATGGGCATGGAATCATCTACAATGGTTACAGTGGACAAGGAGGCAGACAAAAGTGGACAGAGACAAATTGTGATAACAACATATGGTAAATATATATTCAACGGACCTCTTTAGTTCAACTACAATAAAAATATTTCCATTACACAATAAAAGTAACAGTGTGGATTGTCACAAAACTGACAAGAAAGAATGCTCTTGTACGTATAGGATTCCCTTCAGACTTGAGATCTGTATTCAGCTCCTCTCTCATAAATATTTTTTGTTTCACAAAGGAAAAAAACACCTTTTCTATGCTATTTTTCTCCATGTGTAAAACTCACCTTCTGTCTGTAACACTAAACCAACAAGATGTTTGGGACAGGGGCTGTGTAATTACACTCTTTGTAGAACCTTGCAGTAGCACTGGCTGATCTCAGCTGGGGCTGCTAAGTGCTGTACGTAAAACAAACACTCCTGCATTGGCTTGATATTGCTGCCAATACTTTGGGCTAAGCTGCTTTAATTTTTGCTTAAAACATATCCATAATACCCTTTGGATGCTTATATCTGTGTTGTTTCCAGCTGCACACTAATTTTGTTGTCCTCATTTACACAACATTTAATTTTCTGGTGGTTATCTGGAGACACTCCACAGTGTTTTTCAGAGCTATTTTTTGTCTTGCTGCTGCAGGTATGCTGGCTTTCTCCAAAAGACACCTGCCCTGAAAGTAAATAAGACTCTTTGCCAACTTCTTACTCACCCTCCCCATGATTTCTGCAGGATAAGAGCATCAGTCATTGGCCTGCAATTATCTGAAATTCACTGGTACTTTCACTGGGCCAGCTTCATGAGGGACTGAAACTGGTGCAATGAGAAAACTGAAGGAGATACATGAAGCAATCATCAGAAGAGTGAAGCTATACCCTCTAAAATATAACTGCTTACTTGGCTATGTGGAAATTACTGCATAACTTATATGTAACACCAAGAAATGATGATCCAAAGCACTGATTCTGCAAGCTTTAAGCACATGTTTCAGTGACTCAGTGCTGTGTTGCCTATGTTGCCAGCTCTCTCTGCTCCTATCAGGTATCTTTAAATGTATAATATCTGCCTAAAATCCCATTTCTGAAAGCCATAAGTCTGCATGAGAACCTCCAGATTTCATGTGGGGAAAAAAAAAAGTTTCTGTCATTGCACAGAAAAATACTAGGAAACATGCTGCAGATATTTCCTTAAGGCTCAGTAAACAGAAAGCTAATTTAAAACTACCATTTTTTAAAAATTCTTTGGTTTAAAGATCATGTCTTTTTAATTTCAAAGGTCAGCCTGATGATGTTTTAGTACTTCAGGTTGACAGAACGATCAGTGGAACCATTCACAGAGTATAAAGATAAAAATGTGCAAAAGATCTTTGTCAGATCTGGGCCTACAGCCAGCGTCTCACTCCCCAAGAGCATGTCATATGGCACGACTTCTAAATTTGGCTTAAATTTGTTTTGGTGACTGCAAAATTTGCCTAGATCCAAAGCTGGTTCTGTACCTACCATTTAAAGCTTTTTTCCTCACATTTAAAAAGCTCCAAATAAATAAAATTACAAAGAAGCTTTTACCTGGGTGTAGATGTGTTTATAAGAAAATAAGAGTGGTGAAAGCAAAGCAACGTTGGGCAGAGAACCAGAGACTGATACCTGAGCTATAAACTACCACAGAGTGTAGTATTTACTAAGCTCACTAAAAATCTCTTTCTCACTTTCACTATCTGGTAGTCAGTCTCCCAGCTCTTCTTGTCTGGACTAGAATTTGCCCCCATAAAGCCCCAGAGAATCAAGATAAAAGCAGTGGCAGAAATGGCATGGGATAATTTCCTTCCTCCCCAACATTTTCCAGGTAGTGTTGGCAGCTAAATCTGCAAAGTAACAGTTCAGCAAAGGAAATCTTTGACAATGACTGCACGTCTCACATTGCAGCCCCTTCCTCCCTCTTTTTAGCTGTTTATGCTAAATCACTTTTCATTTGCCACACAGCAAAAAACTCTGTCCAAGATGAGGATACACTGTACATGCAGTGTCTTCCTTAACCCCTTCCAAGCTAAAGCTTGCTCATCTCCCAGTAAAAGCTCAAAATGTAAAACCCAAAAGACAATACCTGTCAAAGCAGCAAAGGATGCCTTCCCTTGATCTCCTGGTATGCACAGAATGCCACATGAGTAACCCCCACCTCTGTCCCTTCCTGATTGATACTTCCCTCTGTGAGCAACAGTTTTGCTCCAAACAGGGGAGGGGAAAAAATTACAGCAAAATTAAGTGCAATATAGCAGCAAAATACCACTTAGCCCCCCCCCACGAAAATAAACCCAAATGCCCCCAAAGAAACAACCCCCCCCCCCCCCCCCCCCAAAAAAAAAATACCAAACCTGAGACTAGACCAGCCCTTTACCATTAAAGCCCTCTGGAACTTTCTAAGCAAGGACCATGAGACCAGTGAGGTGGCAAGCAAAATGTCACTGCTGTCAAAGAGTGAAAGGCCAGAGTGGATGAAGGAGAGTTTATAATCAAACCCTCCAGCATGGAGAGGGGAGTTTTTCATCCCAGCTCACCTTCAGCACAACGCTGACGTGCTGCCTGCCCTGAATCGCGCTCAGATCCTTCCCTGAGGGAAAACTTCTTTCCTGCCACCAGTGGGAAAACTCCTGTCCCTGGAGGGAGAGCTTTTCTCCTGTCACCTAAAGGAAGGCTCCTGTCGCTGGAGGGAAAACTTCTCTCTTGTCACCTGAGGGAAACTTTGTCTCTTGCCATCTGAGGGGAGACTCTCCTGTCACCTGAGGGATGGCTGCTCTCCTGTTCAGCCCTGCCCTGGGGCTGCATTCACTCTGGGGCACCTAATTTTGTCATCTGCCAACTGTCCTTCTCCAACCCACTTCGAAGAGGCTTCCGCAGCCCAGCCAGCCCAGGTCCCCTCAGGACATCATGGCTCCTTTCCCTGGAGACTGGAGCAGAGCCTGCCTCACAGGTGGGGCCGGGGGAACAGCCGCTCCCTGTCCCAGCTTCTTCCCAGCCATTTTACAGAGCATGTGCTGGAGTGCAGGCAGAGTAAGCGCTTCTGGATGGGCAAGGTTCCAGTGAGTTTCTGGGAAGACTGGTACAAATTAGTGTCTCCTCTGGGTGACAGGGTAGAGCAGAAGGACACTCAGGCCCGTGCCAGGGGGGGTTCAGTACAGCTGGTGAAAGGGGATGTAATCTCAGAAATAAAGTGGCATTCTGAAGGTGAGAACTCTCAGAAACCGGAGGTGAAACTGTAAGGCCATGAAATGCAGCACAGCCTCTCTCCTGGATTTTAACAGGGCCTCAGAGGCCTCAGAAGTCCAAGAGATCTGTTTGGGGCATCAGTGTGCCCTTTGAAGGGTTAATAGTGATAAAGCCAGATTTCAGACATCTTTCTGCTTTTCTATGTTCTTTTCCCACAGCACTATAGTCCTTGGGGCTGGAGGGCAGTAGTCTGATGAAATCAAATGCAGATTTGGGCTTTTGGTTTGTGGATGTTGGTGGAAAGGTCTGGCTGGAGGCTGAGCTGCGTGGCAGGTGAGGTGGGGTTCCAGACAGTCATCCAGCTTGCACAAAATCACGGTTTACATTTTAAGATGCAGTTTTGAACTTCAGCCGCTTGATGGCCACATTTAAAAATTTTCTTTCAGATAATCCTAGTGCTGTAGTGACGGAGATAGAGCCTAAAATGTATGTGGTCAGAAAACCATCCAGACAGCCTTCCATACAGGAGAATGTGTCTATTCTGATTGTGTAAATGTTTATTTCAATACGTCTCTGAATCAACATTATCATATAACATGGAGGAGAGGCAAAGGTTTTATGCTAGAAGTGGCAATTAAAATTTAAATTTCTGGTTCCATGGCTTGGGATGTGGTGGCTCTTTGGCAGTTGTGGCCTTGGATCCCACAACTTCAGCTCACACTGCAGCTAGGACGTGACTGTTCAGAGGCTTGGAATAAATGTATCATTGCCTATGTATACTTGTATATAAATAATGATATTTTAATATATATATTATTATACTATTTAAATAGATGCATTATTTCACACAGTTTATGAAAGAACTAGCTATGGCATGAGAGAGTGTCTAGCCAATCCATCTCCTAATTCCAGTATTGAATAAAAACCCAATAGAATACATTTTGAGATTTATTGAGTTTTTGATTTACAAAGAAACATGGAAATCTAATAGCATCTAATAGTAGTATCAAATAGAAAAAGCAAGATACTCCATGTAGAAAGCAGGTACAAAATTTGGATTCTGATTTTTTTTTCAGATTTAATTACTCCCTAAGCTAAACGTTAGATAAATCAAAATGATTTTTTTGCTTTTGCAAATTTGTCTTTTGACCCTTTGACTGGACCCTAAGCCATTCTGGCTGAGGTCATGATTTGAGCCTTTTACCTGAGAAATACAAACCTGCAGTGGTTTTGACCTTCTATTCATTCTGAAAGTATTTGCCTTCAAATGATTCAAGAATAAAATCCTAATGGTTGCAATTTCCTCCTGAAATTTTGTTCTGATGTGGCACTTTCAAAAGTTGTGGGACTTGCTGTCATTGCTTGTACTAAAGCTCTTTTGCCCCTGCCATAACCTCAGGGTTACAGGGGCTCATTGGCAGGATAATGACAGTTTTACTTTGAACAGCATAGTTCCTTTTAATTGTCTTGAGAGCACTTCTGACCATTTTATAAAAGGAAAACAAGTAAGTTTATTGCTGCCAAAATATGTTGGAGAAAAGACTGCAATAGTACTGAATTAAAAAAAAATCTTTTATGTTCCTACTGAAATTTTATAAGATCTGGACAATTAAAAAAGCATGCTTCTTTGGAGTACTTTAAAAATTCTTGGTGGTATTTTTAGACATTAGAATGTTTGTTTTAAACTTAATGAAAAAAAAAAGAAAGAAGAAAAGGAAAAGCCTGGTTAATATTTTTTTAGCATGAAGTAGTTTATCAAAGAGTTTGGGACAGGATCTGGCTCCAAGATGCAAAGTGTTCCGTTTAGATTCATTTTAGCAGGTGTGCTTTAAAGATTGCAGTATAAATTTCTGTCTATATGCTCTATTAAACAGTGAAACTAAGTCTAGGTCAAATCTCCATCTGATGAATTTGACCTAACTACATCTTGGGAGACCAAAAACCAGTAATCTGTGCTTAGGCTTATGGTCTTTAAAACAGCTGATGATAGTGATTAAGATAATAGAGATCCAAGTTTTAATGTGGTTGAGGTGATACTAAATTTAAAGCAAGCAAGCAGGTTTTTGATCTGAAGCTGGAAATTTTGGAGTAGTATTATACTGCACAGCTTAAGCTGGAGAAGGCTCCTGAGCAACAGCAGTCTCAGGAAAATTCACTAGGATCTACAAAATGAAGGCCTCAAAGGGAAGCCAAGAGTTAATTTGTGCTGTTTCAGAAGCTTGTTTCAGAACTCTCTTTAATACAAAGCTCATTCCTTTTCCTAACTTTTTCTGTTCAACCCAATGTGCATATGAAATGCTGAGCAAGAAGAACTATTTCTTGTTTTTTACTAATTTTGAATCTGTTTGAAACTGCTTGATAAAATCTAAAATTACCTAACTTCACTGGCCACCATGAGTTTCATATGGTTCTTGTAGATGCTCATACTTAATAATGAAGAAAAAAAGTCATGCTGCAATTATTACTAATATTTGCTTTCTTCTTTCACTTTTTCTCCCTTTCCTCATCCTCCAGTGTGCCTGTGGCATTGAATACAGCTGAGACAGAGCTGGTTCCAACCTCTGGTACTTATTTTTGGCTCATTAATTTTTGGCAAAAAAGGGACACTTAATAGGTCTGACGTTCCTGGCTGGGTGATGATTGATCAAAAGTCAGCACAGTCAACATTGTTATTTTTTCCAAACTCATACTAATGTTATTCCCCAAGAGCCCACAAAAACAAAGCAATTAGGCTGGTTTGATAGGAATGACAGTGGCTAAACCAGCATCAGAAGTGAGTATAGCAGCTTTCCATGGGATTACCTTTCCCCTCCTTATTTCTGAAGTCTGCTGCAGTCTAATTTATAAAATGACAAGGTAATGTATGTTGTATTTAAAGTACATTATCTGGGTCATGCCAGCTGTGCTCTTCAGGAATGTGACATTGTGAAATGAGATTTCCACACACCTACAGGAATGAGCAGGCACTGTATTTATTAGCCTAGTAAAAATACAATCTTATATCAATAACACCCAGGCTCTCTCTCCATTTCTTCCTGTTTGTGTTGTGTGTCTGTGTCAGCCTTGTTCTGAGCCAGTGTTGCCAGGTGTACTCGCCAGAGTCTACTCAATTGGAGCTGTGAATACCAGCCAAAAATAGCTAGCACTGATCAGATGGTCCATCAGAGTTACTAATTCAGAGTCAGTAAGAGTGCATGCAGAAGGTACACACAGCTATTGGCTGCTGGAGGCTTGAACTTGCCTGCTGAAGATGAAGTTGTAACGGGTGTCAGGTTGTGGAGCACTGTTAGCTGTCTGGGCAGGGTGGTTAGTGAGGAACTGGGTGCTAACTTCAAATATTTAGGTTCAAGTCCTGGCTTAAGCTGTTGAGCTACTGGGTGTTTTTTACTTTGCCATTTCCTTTCTTGTGACTTGATATCACCATCTCTGAAGTAGAATGAAGCTGCTCATGAAGTAGAAAGAGTCTATATTCCAGACAAAAGCCACTATTGCTATTATTGACAGGGAAAATATCCCAGTTGGACTGATCTGGGATTTCATCTTAGTAACACACTCTGAATAAGGTGGTGCTGCTGGTATTCATTGGATGTCATTCACTTTTGCAAAAATTTGTAGGTTTATGAGGGACTATTGGAATTGGTGATAAAAATGTGCTTCATATACAGATGCATTTCACTGATTCCCTTTTGACTCTGTGAAAGAATCTCTGTGGGTGTTGATCAGGTCCAGAGTGTCTGAGACCTAATAAATGGCAGAACTTTCTGTCTTCATTTGAACACGTACAACAACTCAGAAAATGGAGAATGTCCTTTTTGGTTTTAACTCAATAGATTTACTGGGCTTACAGTCTCTTGAATTCTGATAACAATTTTGTGAATATTTTGAGAAAATTAGGGTTTGAGGAGGCCCTGAGAAACTGTGCTTTGAGGGTTAATGAAAACAGTCAATGAGCCTGGTTTGAGGCAAAAGAAAACAGTTCTGAATTGCCTTCTGGAGGTGGTAGGTTTCCAGGAGGCGTCTGAAAAGGAAAAATTCAGCGTTGGTTAGCAGTACTGTTGGATGACAAAGGCACGGGAACATGAAATGAAGGATTTCTGTGAAGTTCTTCCTATATAATGATAGGAGATGATTGCTTGTTTTGGATGGCAGTGTCTGACTCACTCTTGTCTGAGCCTTACTAAAGCTGCATTGTTGGTGCTTCAGAGAGCTGGGGAGGTGCAAGAGCTCTGCTGAGGTTTGAACTTGAGCGGAGTGAAAGACTGTGTGTTATCTGAACTGCAGGAAGAAGTGAAACCCTGTTATCTAGCTGTGCTGCTGAGTCATGGAAGCCTGGGAAGCGTTCGCAGCTGCTGAGCTCAGCTGAAAGACCGGGAGGGAAAACACCGATCCGAGAGTTCCTCACGTCAGCAGAGGGCCCCTGCTGCAGCGTGGGCTGGGTCTGAAAGGGAACGCTATAAACAGCAGCTGCTTTGAAAACAGTATCACTCCTTTGCTTCTGAGGATTGCCTCAGTCATAGAAAATCCTGCTGTAACTCTCCCTTCTAATCTTTCAACAAATAATGTTCACATTTCTTTTAGTTATTTTCTAGCCTAGTGATGTGACTTGGTGTTTGTTTTAGAAAAGCTTGGTTATACATTCTTTCCTTAAATTGGCTTCATCTCAAGCAAAAATTTCAGATGCACCTACATGGTTTAGAAGCCAAATCTGACTGAGCTTCAATCTCTCCAGAAAGTTAGACCTGGCGTTTATGGAAGTGCTATCTGTGGTCTATTGCTAAAATGAATCAAAACATAATACTTTTCAACTTCTTGGGCTGAAGTTCTCAACTATCTTGTGAACTCCTAAATGAATAATTTCATTCTGTCTATGTGTAAAATTATGTATGGCCCCTTCCCCCATAGGATGACATCGTTATGACTTGCCCTGAGTGATGGGAACAGTTTGGGAAATTTCTGACCAAATAGTACGTTTTTAACTGGGGCTCTAAGGCTTCTTCTATTACATGTCCTACTGTAATCCCCATGAGCTCTAGTGACCAAGACCTTTATTCTGGGTCTTGAGCACAAACTGGTGTATGCCTCAAACCCTTGCTTCATTATCCATTCTAAAAGGGTCTCCAAGTAGTAACTACTTCAATCTCTTTGATTTTTGCTTTCCACCTGAAATAGAAGGCACTTTGTGTTGCACTGACTGACTATGCATGCTGCATCTTTGGCACATTAAGTTCCGTTCCCCTAATGGCTGTAAATGGCTGTGAGAGTGTTTTCTTTACACAAGTTGTGAAATGGTTTGAACTTCTATCAGTTCTCTGCACAATGTAAAAGAAACAAAGATGTACAGCAAAACAGATTCTCTTTAGAGCACACTAGAAGGTCTTTCATTTAGGGAATGGAATACAATGGAATTTGCACCAGATTCCTTTCTCCTCCCTTTTCCTCCAGCGTACTATCTACCCACACTGGCCAGGCTTGTCCACAGAAGGTCATGCCTAAAGCCTTGTAACTGTAATTATTTTGTCTCCCTTTTCCCCCGACACTGGCATGTGAATGAGGTCATGGTAATGAAAGGTTTTGGTCTGGCTCCATAATATCTTTGCTTTGTGTCCTTAAGCACTTCTGGGACCTGAGAGCACTATACTTGGGGACTACTAGCTAGGAAACCTTTCTTAAGAATTTGATGACATTGTTTGATTTATAACTTTACATGCTTTCTGTCTTTAAGTGATTATTTCTTGCCTATAATATAAATTCTTCTAATGTCAAGATTCTGATACTGTGTATTCTGCAGGGAGGGTGAGGGGCAGAAATCCCACTTCATTGATTGCAATTTCAAAAGGTAATGGCCCCTTATAAAAGCTGTGTTATCTCAAGTGTTGCAGTCAGACTCCAATTTGTAAAAATTGAATCAAGGCACTTAAAGTTTTCTCCTGCCACTGGGTTTAACGTTTCTTTCTTTTTTTCCCTTAAAGTGTCAGGAAGTGGTGCTGAGTTGGCAGCAGTATATACCATCCCAGAGGAGGCTGTAAAGTAAGTGTTAAAAATGTTTAGTCCTGTCTATAAACATTACTTTTACTGAACTTTAAAACAGTAGTACAGAGCTGCCTCTTCCAGTAGTTTTTGTGGTTATTAATAGATATTAGTGCATTGTTTTATAATGGATATTTAAGTATCTATCTGAACTGACCATCCAAATTGAATACTTTCTTAACCTTAACTATCTGATAAAATTCCTACAAGCTCCTCTACATAGAATAAAATTCACCACTTTGTAAATGAGCAGGCTTGTGGGAATTGTTATTATTGGTTTATGTAGCTAATTCTTGTGGAGATTTCTCTTTTTGATGGAGAGCTTGCCTTGAAGATTCATGTTACAATTCATCTGTTCACTTGTTTCACCACACAAGTTGCTGTAATTAAGGTCTCTCATACATGAGAATAAATTTAGGAAGCTGTATTAAAAAGATGGTCCTTCATCAGAGTATTAAAATTATGCTGTTATTTCTTGTGAATAGAAGATTTTTTAAACAGTTACACTGCTTCTGATCCTCATGCAACGTAATTGTCAGCATTATGGTATTGACATCAATAATGTCATTTAACTTACTGAAGGGATAGTATCTGTCAGGATTAGTTCAGCCTTTGCTGTTCTCCTGGTAAGGAAAAAGTGAGATTTTTTTTTTTCCTTTTATTACAACATAGCATAATTTAAAAGGATTATCTAGCTTTTGAATGACATGATATTCATGATACTGACTGTTTAAAAATGCATTTCCAGTCTTGTGCCCTCACAAGCTTATTGGCAATATTTTGCAGTTTTTCTGGGGGTTCAGAATGCCACGGGAGGGCAGATGACATACTATAGTATACCATTACAGTCTGATGTGAGACTCTTCATGGTGTCAAGTTGCCTTGAGACCAACTAGTTGGATACTATCAGTTGTCAGGTTCTCATCTATTGTTTCTTTCCTGCAGAAGCTAAGTGGCAGATGACAGAGCAGACTCACTGCCTATGTAGAGGAGCAAGAGAACTCCAAAAGTGACAGAAATTATTGGAATAGTGTTCATCTAAGGAACTGCAGACAAAGCAGCTCTGAGGAAATGCATCCCTGTCAAAGACAGTTTGTTTCAGCTGAGGCTCAAGTAACAGCAGGAGTAGAAAACAGAGTAATCTGGTGAGGGGGAAGCAAAGTGCAGCCACTGCGTGTAAGTATTTTCAAATAAGTTTTTACATAGTTCCCTTCTCTGCAGAGCAGGTTACTATATGCATCTCTGGACACAGGTTTTCATCTCTAAAGAATGAAAACTGCATTTCCTTTAATGTGATGCATAAGCAGATTATTTCGTTCCTGTTGGGAATATGTTCTAAGTATGTGGAATATTTTATATGAAGAATGGAATTTCAAATATTTACCGGGGAGAAAACACTTTTGTTTTGCCTTCCAAGTATATGCTGATATTTTAATCCAATATGTACTGACACTTTGTGTGGTGAATATCTTTTAATGGGACATACTTATAAACAAGTAATCATCACATTTAAGACTGTTTATAATTTCTATTTATGGAACTGTTTACACTTTTACTATTTTCTTCAAGAGTCAGTTTATGGGAGGGTGTTAATAGCAATAACTTACTTGCATTTACACGTGAGCAAATCCAGTACTAAAAACTGGCAACATGGAATGAGTTATGCACAGAGCTTTATGATACTCTGAGACAAACTGGTTTTCACAAAAAGTTCTTGTTTCCTTTGCTTCTCAGCAAAAAGGTATGTGTATGGTGTTTGGTTTTGATAACTAAAGAATAAGTAAATTTTCACATTACCAAAACCATTATGGAACTACTTTGGAATGGTAAAAATCAACTCCAGCCAATGGAAGATTAAGGAACTCTGCATTGTGTTACCAAACTCAGACTGCCTTGACAAAGGGAATAAATGGGGTCATTTGGTCTTTCTGAAACCTGGCATTAACCTGCAGTTACTTCTCAGCATGTTTTCCACGCAGTACTCCTTAACAATGAATTCAAAGCTTATGTGCCTGCCACAGCAACAGCACTTCTAGTTTTTACAACATTTATGAGGAATTGCAATACTGCAGCAGGCTACATTTTTTGAATGTTTCATAAACTGATTATGATGCCTTTTGGAAGTGAAAACCAGTGGTATAACTTAGGCTGAGTGTATCTTCCCTGGAAGAATTTGATTTGACTGTGCCTTGTCAGAGGCTCTAGATAAATAATGATTCATGTAACTAAATAGTCTCACAGCAACTGCTCTTTCTGATTGAAGAAACTTGGCCTGCACATGCATGTTATAATTTAATTGACTGTCTTGGAAGTAGTGTGACATTCTTGTCTGAACTCTTGCCACATACTTGATGAAGTGGTACTGGTTTCTTTTTTTTAAAGATAGCTTAACAGTTTTTAGCTCACGATAAGGAAACTCTACAAATACCTTACCTAAAACTCAGCACTAAGCTCAACACATGCTATGACAAAAGGGTAGCCAGAAATTCACTGAGGATTTCATACCCATTTCCTTTGGTTTTGGTGTGATGGCATGTCCAATTACAGTGTGTATTTACTGAAATTCTGCTGATTTGGCTTAAAACTTTACAGCTAATCTCAACAGGCCCTACTTTGCACTTCTTACCCTTATTGTTCATAGAGCTTCTCTAGTGTAGAGTTAGTGGATGATATTAGAATTCATAAATCTGTTTTTTTACAAGTATTTTCTGTATTTTAATAATAAATTGCAGATTCCTTATTCAGCCAAATTGAATGGTGACAAGGAATTCTCCCTGTGATTAGAACTGACTAGAAATACTTAAGAGTACATTTTTCCCCTAAAGACAAATAAGTTTCAGTATTGTTGCTATAAAATCTTCAAGCTACTATTTTGGTTTTAGAATAAACTTGATCTTCCTCTCAAAAGATATATTTTTGTTTCAATGAAATCAATTTTATAGATTTTATAGAAATTTTAATTACAACTGAAAAAGCTCCTATATAAAGTCTTTATCTGTTAAATATATCTAAGATATTTAAATATTTTGCAAAGTTTAGCCTTTGACAAATCATGTTGAACTCCAGACTGTCTTCAGCATGTACCTGTAGAACAACTCAATGCATTCAATGAAGCAGTGGACTACATATAACAAGCTTTCTAAACAACTGCCTTTATTTTGTGTTAATCATAAACTGAGTAATCATGTTTGATGTGGAAAAATCATTACTCTCTGAGGTGAAGAAAATGGGAATTACTCATGTTATACATGTATATTCTAGTATTAAATAGCTAATCACTGTGAAAGTGTTCTTTTGGACTCAATACTTCTCACAAAAGAAAATATCAGTAATGATGGTCAGATAGGGTTAAATGCACAACTGACTGGATTAACTAAACTGTATCCAAAATACAAACCCATTCTTTCCCCCTTTGTTTACCCTTTTCCATGTTTGGCAATGCTGTTTCAGTGCCTCTTTTTTTAGGGAAGGAAAGTACTTCTGCAGCTGCTAGGTGTGGGCACCTGTTTGCCTTCAGTTCTGATGCCCTCTGTGCAGCTGAATTTACCTTGTAGAAACACTTTAGAGTTTTTAGAGCTTCTTACAGATTGAACTGAAACTATTAAAATTAGGAAACTATTATACATTTAGATTTTTATCATAATTTGGTTTTTTATTCATTATTTTTTGTTTAAGGTTTATGGCAATCTGAAGCAATCATGTAATTAAGGGAAAAATCCAGATGTTCCATGAAAAAAAAAAAAATTAGATGTCTGCACCAAACAAATTTATGGAATATTTGTTTTGGAAGATCAGGTAGTTTAAAATATTAATATTAAAAATCAGGCATCTGGAATCTGGTGGCTCTGTCTAAGAAACAGGGAGACCTAGGTTTCAATCTCTTTGAAAAGATTAAAATCTCATAACTTTTTAATAAAAATATGAAACCACTTGTTATATAAAGTATTAAATTTTCCAGGCACTATGTTTAAAAGGAGGTTTAAGCATCAGTGAGGTCACTTCAACTCCCAGGATAATTGTATTCCCAAATATGTTTGTGTACACTTCTGGCATACATGGCAACACTTTCACCAAACTGGGTGGAGCAATCTTACACTTCTGACTGTTGCAGCAGCCAGCTCTTGGGTGGCTCAACATTCACCTGCACTGTTGTGATGTCTGGCTGGCCAAGGATGAGAAGACAAAAAGATTAACCAGAAAATACTGATTGTAAATTTATCCTTTTTGAAAGAGTTACAGATACATTTTATCCTGCTGCCTTTTTTTTTTTTTTTTTAATCAGCTGGAAACAATTTGTGAATCAGTTCTGGATTGCTGTATAGTTTATTCAAAAAAATCAAGCAGAAATGTTTTAATTCTATTTAAAAACTATGCTTTGAGACTAAATTTAGCTCTTTTAAAAGGCTAATATTAAAAAAGCCCCCAATAGTAATATTACATTTGACCTTTAATTTTCATTTAAATTTTGGCCGTTGAACAAAATATAAATACTTCCTATTAGTGGAGTCTTAACTCTAGGAATTTATTTTCAAGCTAAGGGACTGACTTTTCAAACAGTGTCAGAACTCCTGTTCTGCTGTAATGCAAATCTTCTGAACTGCACAAAAGAACAAATTAGGGATAAGGGGCTGAAACCTGGATAGATGCTCATGAGGAGAATGCAGCTGACAAGGTCGACTCCTGGTCACATCATATGTGAATGGAAGCTGAAAACAATGTACTGGCTGGGATGGAATTAGTCCTCTCACTGTCACCTGAACACAGTTCTCAAAGGGAAGGCAAAAGGCGAGGGTCTTTATTGTAAAAAATTCAGAGTTTAAGATCTTTTAGAAAGTGAATTCACATGGGGCAAATACACTATTTATTCCCTTGTTTCAACCTACAAATACACTTCATCATGTGACTATGATTCTATGGTTCTACATTTTTAGGATGATGCAAAGAAAAGTGTTGCTTCAGGGGCTTTGCCTTAAAGACATATTGGAGTCAAAGGAAACTCATTTGCTAGTGGCTAACACCAGAGCAAAGCCCTCTTCCTCCTTTAAATTTCTGCATTCCCTAAGCATCTAAAGAAACTGTGTCAAACAAGTTGCCACATATTTGGCCTACTATTCAGCTAGCATTTATCCGTGTAAATTTTTACTTAAGAGTACTTTTTTTACCAGCAGAAAATGTATCCCTTGGAACTGACATTTCTGTGCAGAGTACTAAATAATCCCAGTGTGTGCATTGTTCCACTACCTTCCCTCCCACTATGCAGAACTTCTGCTTGCAGCTCAAATTTAACAAATGGCCTAGCTGGTCATATGACTTGTTACAAACACTGTTAGACCTCTTTTAAGTGATATTAGAAAAAATGTAAGGAATTGTAAATACAGGCAAGCTAGCTGAGCTGATGTTTAATAGATACACGAAAGCTTTGTATTGAAGACACAGCTTTTGATCATTTTATTATATTTCTTATAACCAGCCTTCAGCATCTGGATACCTTTGTGAGCCCAGTAGTGTATCCTCTGTCTTCAATTTTGAAAAAAGCACAGTGAAAACTCATCAGTAAGTCAGATGAAAACATTCTGCAGCCTACAGCTGTCTTTGTGCTTCATGGCCTTTTACTTGCCTGAAGAACAATTGGGGAGTGTGGGAACTGCTTTAGAGAAATCATAAATTGTTTGGGGATTTACTCAACAGATTCTATTTTTGGATTAAGTATGTGATTGTGGAAACACATAATAGGCATTCTCTCCTACTCTCACAAAGACTCTTTCAAATATTTTCAAATTGTTCTCTGTTAAGAATACTCAGATTCTCTTGCATTGTATCAGCCCAGTCACATTCTTCAGTCAGGTTCCATAATAGATTTCCTAATGATGGAGTTTTTTCCTCCCAAAGAAATAAGCAAAGCTGGCCTACAAGTAACACTGTTCTCGTGACAGCTGCTGTGCAGCGGTGCTGGGTTGGTTTCAAGTATGACACCTTCCACCCTTCCTTAGAACACAGAAAGAGAAGGAAGATTTTATTTCATTAGAACCTACCTACAAGCAGGTAGAAGCTGTTTCTCATGTAGATACTACTGATGAATTAGCAGAGAATGGCTGGTGGTAGCAGTAGGTGGGGATATTTGTCCAACCTCCTACCAAACCTTCCAGTGCACTCCATTAAGACAAGGGACTTGGTGACAGAATGGGAAGAATCTGTATCAAAACATGGCAAACATGAGAATATTTTAAAAAAAATTTCTGAGCCATGGTAAAACCCATGAGGAGTTATTTTTCTCCAGATCAAAAGTGTATTGCAGCTAACACTTTTCAAGTACTTCTAAAATCATGTGCAAAACTATGTGCCACTTGGCAGTGTTATTTAGTGTCCTTCATTAATGGTAAAAAGGTGAAATAAAAGCACAGTATTAAGTGGAGAGATCCAGAGCACTGGTTCATGCCCTTTATAGGTAAAAAAGTATGTTCTATAAAGTTCATATTTAAATTTTCTGAAAGCACGAGTGAATTTTCTCCTGCTCCTATCCTTATCCTTGTAGAGTATTTTTCAGTGCCTACAAAATAACACGTGTGGTTCTCAAGTGAAGGACCTGTGTTTTGCTGTGCTATTCCTCTTCCATATATGGATGTCGAATAGCTACAGACCACTTAGTGACAGCCTTTTGGTCCAGTGGATGTGTCAGTAAAGGAAACCAAGCGTTGCTCTTAATAAAATGGCCTTGTAGCATCCTTGAGGAGGCAGCAAGCAATCTCTTTAGAAGTCATATTTAGTGAGCTAATTAGGATGATCAGAGTGTACATTCCTTCCTTATGATTAACTTCATGGCATGGAGAGGAAAACTCTAGGTAAAAGTCTTAGAGTGATACTAAATACATGGATTCCTGAATTCTGTATTGGAATGCCTGACACACTGGCTGCAGTTTAAATAACTGTTTAAAGTATTTTGAAAGCAGCAAAGGCATAACTCAACTTAAACTCTCACTTTAACTGAAACACACAGGGCATTAAATAACTTGGGCAAACAGTCTGGAAAGTTACATTGCAGTTCATCTTGTTACACATAGTGCTTTTTATGTAATGGTGATTTTTACTCTTGAGCTTTGCTCAGTAAAGCTGGGACTACAGCTTTTTTTAAAAAAAAAAAACCATAAAAATTTACAATACCTAACCTTCAGTATTATGATAATCTTCTTACTGTGGAGCAAAGATGAAGTGCATAAGGATCACTTTCATCACACTTTTTAAAGTTTGATATCTAAGATGTTAAGAATACTACAACATAAACTACAGGAAAAAATATTAGTGATGGCTTTTTTAAATTTTAAAAACTGAAATATGAGCGATGTGGCCTACTTCTGATGCACTTGCATTGAAGTTAATTGGCACAGTGGTATCTTTACAGTATCCACACGAATGTTGCTCCATAGCACTGCACTCAGGGTATGAGATCAGTACTGATGCTCGACATGCTCTTTGCCATAAACCAGTCCTGCTGTCTAATCTCAGTTTAGTTGGCTGGACCATACACAAATTATTGGAAGACAATAACCTTTGGTGATATAATTTTGACTGTAGTAAGATAGAAAACCAAACGTTCTGTTCCTTAGAGTTTGGGGCTGAAAGGGATGAATAGTGTTACTTGATGCTACATACAGAGTTTAGGTAATGAACTCTTCAGCAGAATTGCACAGCTTAAATATTCTGTTTTCTTCTGTCTCTAATGTGGTGTACTGATTGTCTGCTCTCCTTAGTTTGCTTGAACAGAAGTCTTGTTTCAGCAATGATGACATACATCAGTGTATCCCACTAATACTCTTTGATTTCTTGTTTATGTCAGTGTATCAATCTGTCTCCATTTGAAGACCTCTCTGTATTTCCCCTTGTCTCTAATGTGGTGTACTGATTGTCTGCTCTCCTTAGTTTGCTTGAACAGAAGTCTTGTTTCAGCTATGATGAGATACATCAGTGTATCCCATTAATACTCTTTGATTTCTGGTTTATGTCAGTGTATCAGTCTGTCTCTGAAGACCTCTCTGTGTTTCCCCTTGTCAGATGGCCATTGAACAACTTGAGAAATTACTTCTGGTTGAAGCCATACTAATATATTTCTTTAGATTAAACTTTTTACTGATTTTGAGCCATCAGGTTCACATGAAGATGAGTGGGATTTGGTATTTGGAATTTGAAAGACCTTTAAAGGAATAATTCCTGGGAAATAATTCTTATTCTATCCTTGAAAACATTGATGAAACAGAGTGCTAATGAGCTTACTCTTAAATGTTTGTCCAAATGTTTGTTTAGTTGCACAGGCTGAAGCCACTTACTAAAGTTTGCCTTTATTAATATAACTAAGAACACATGGAGAGGTTTAAGGGTAGTCTTGTTCTTACATAAACATACCAGACACTGGTGAGAACAACTGAGAAAGAAAAATGTCAACAAATAAGCCAGGGTTGTTTGCATGAGATGACTTGCTTGGTCTTGAGACAACAGCAGAGAGGGCAGGTATAGCAGGTGATTCAGTGCCGCCTCAAGAGGTCCTGACTGTGTAACTGAGGAGAATACCTGAAATAAAATAAAAATAACTTCATTTTTTTTCCACCTAGAGAACAATAATGCTATTAAGAGACATCTATAGGATCCTCTGTTTCCTTAAAGTCACAACAGAACTCCAGTTTTCCTTTTGCAAGAGCTGACTCCTGATTGCACAGTCCTGGTCAGCTCAGTGAGGATCTTTGTCTGAAGGAGCAGCCATGTCTGTAGAAGACAATCCATGGGCTCATTCTGAAGCTATGTTAATGTTCTCTTGTTTGGACTGGCAGACAGGGGAAGTGTAATTATTAGGCTGTGCCATGGCAAAATGTGATCATAGACTTTGCATACTAAGCTCAGTCAGTCTTGCACAGCAGCGTGGGGAACAAATCCCTTGAGAAAAGTGCTGTCTGAAGGTAGAGCCATATCCCTTTTTCCAAATAAATACATAAGTACCAGAAAAATGCAAGGTGCAGCTGGCACCTCCACGCATTGAAGACTCACTGGTCTTCAGAGTGTTTTCTGGTGCATTGTTACCAGTGGGTGCCCACATTCAAGTTAGCAGAGGCTGCATTACCTTAAATTAAAAACGCTGTCAAAGGCAAACACCAATTTAGTGACTGGTGGCTTTAAGGCAAGGTACCACTTGGCATCACAGCTTTGACTGTGCCCATGCTGCCTTCAGAAAGGGTGTTGTAACATGGAGATTGGTGTTCCGATCACCCTGCTCCAGGACATAAAATAAAGTTTAGTCTCATGATTCCATCTACACAAAGACAAGTAAGAAACACTGATCTAGGGGCATAATGCCAAAGTTATGTAGAACAAAAGCAGAACTGAAAGAAGTTCAGAATATTTTTCAATTTTGAAACAAAAATAGGAATGTGTTGTATAAAATAATTATACATTATGAAAAGATTAGGTTTCTAACATTAGAGGAAGCTACTGGTCAATCAGCAGACTAATGATTCTTTATTCACAAAGTAATTCCAATTGGTAACTGCTAAAAGGTGTAAATTGCATTGCTTTCAGTTACAAATTATTCCTGATATATTTGGCTGACAAAATAAAAAAAAACCACCAACCACTATACCAAGGGTGGTTTTGCTATTAAATTAAATCTGGAATCAAAAGAATTGTCCTGATTGTTTTCAGAACTTCAGTTATTTCATTTCTTATTTAGAAGACTAAGCTCCCTCTGAATTTTATCAGAGAATGCAGCTTTATGGTACAGTGTAATTACAGATCACTGTCTGTGAAGTTTGTGTACAGAGCAGAGAAGGGGAGAAAGCAGTCATATGTTCCATCTTTACTGCTGCATTCCTTAGAAGGTTCCAGATGTTTACCTTTATCTGACTTCAGATTTTGTGCCTTTGTGGTTGCTGGCACGAGCAGTTGAATTCTTTCATGCCTGTTGCTTTAATAAGGAATGTAAAGCCACGTACATAATAACACTAGAACACAACAGTATGAAGCACAAATAATCCCTGGTGAGATGCATATCTTGAGTAAGGATTAGGAATGCTCTGCACCCAGTTCTTTATTTGGACTGTTACACTTAAAAATTCCAAAAGAGGGCAATCTTACCCTCTGCCTGAAAGTCTATAAATATAATTTAACTGAGAAAATACAGCACACTACTTTCTAAGTTCTTATTTACCTTAGAAAACTGAAGGTTAGTGCAATGATAAAAACAACTTTGGGGAGCCTGGTTTGGTTTTAAAAAATTAAATTTTAAAAGTGTTACTGGGTTTTTAATCTTTATTTACCACGTGTATGAACACATGTGGTCATTCTCAAATTGTGATGGTTAAAATTATCTGATGCCCTTATTTGTGGAGAACAATCAGGTTGTTGAGTGGGAGAACCATTAAAAAAAAAAAACGAGGCTCCTCTGAAATTCAAGAACTGAAATTCAAGAACTGAAATTTTTCTTGAATATAAATCAAACATGCTTACAATAGAGACTTGGGGAAAAAAAGTCTCAAACTCATCCTCATTTTCCACTTATGAATTTAACACAAAAACTGTGTACTCTCTTGGAGGAATGCGAGTTGGTTTTTGTAATTTCTTATCTTTCTGCAGTGTAGGTAGGAAAAATAACTTGTAGTTTGGGGGAAAAAAAACAACAACCAACTTCAAGAAATGTTCTTTTTGTTAATTTGTAGTAACTTTTTAATGATATACAGTATTTTCTGTAAAACGTATGCATATTTTCTTTCCGTACGCTTTCTAAATCACGTGTTGTTGACGCATCTTATGTAATTTGATTGCAACAATAGTTGAACTATAAGAAAAGAAAATATTTCATCTGTATGATAGATATGCATCTACTAGCTGCCAAAAAATAGCATTCCTGTAGGTGATAGAAAGCCAGTATTAAGCCAATATCCTTTGGTTGGATCAAATGGATGTTCAAGAGGAAGGCTGCAAGAAACAGATGAGAATTATTCTTGCTCTTGACTGTGTATCAGTGTTTGCTACGAGTTCCTGAGTGGTCTTACCGGTAACTCCCTGCCTCGGAAATCAGGGGGTATCTTGATGGTGTCTCTGCCTCAGCTGAACCAGACCCAACGTGCTGAAGTGAAAGATCTAGTACTCCAGATGTGCTCCTCGGCCCAGGGCAGATGAGAGCGGTGCTGGGTGGAAGGAGATGGAGAGAGAGAACTGAGAGGCATATTTGATCTTTGTTTTATCTTAAATTTAGCTAGAGAGCACATCTGACATTTTGAAGATGCTAAAACTTTTGAGACACTTCTGAATGTTGATATTTATGAACTGAACAGTGCTCATTAATTTCTCTTTTCACTTGTGGCTCATCCCAGTAGCACTGGGGCCACGTATCTGTCCATGATAGGGCCAAACCCTATAATCAGTCGGTACTCCGTGGAGTCTGGTTAAAGCTGATAGATTGCTGTAGTTAAAAGAGTTGCAGCTCGTGATGTTTGGAAGCCTGAGCTGCAGTCCATGTAGCACGAGTAAAGAGGTACAGACTGTCAGCCTGTGGATGCTGAAGTGGCTCCAACCCCTGACTCACAGCCAAGCGTGTGGCGGGTGCAGTCACAGCTCCACAAAGCGTTATGGTTAGTGTGTTTTCATAAGATGTAAATGAAGCTAAAATAAATTATAGCACCACTTTATTTTTATTGTGATAAACAGTATACATAATAAATTATTTTTTTTCCCCCCTTGGTTCACATTCACATGGTGTAGACTATTTTAAACCCAGCTACATTTTTTTCCCCTCTAGAGAAGATGACCATACCAATTGCCTCACTATCTGTTTACATTCTGGAAAGAGTCATTTGGGATTTTGTCTTTCTGAAATAAACGTTTGCTTATGGATTTTTTTTTTATTGTCACATCCATGGCATTTTTAAAGTAAATAGGAGTACAAGGTTTATATTATTTTAAATGTATATTGTATTTGTCTTCCCAACACTGTGGTTTTTAGTACTGTGAATAACGTAGTATGGAGCCAGCCTATTAAACAGCCTGTTTTTGTAAGGAAACTGTTAGTCCACCTACAATATTCTATTGCTTACTGTGTTCTTCCAATATGCTTAGCATTCCACAACCTAAATGATCATTTGTTGAACAAATTCATGCTTTTATTAGTCAAAATACAGAGAAAACAGAGCCCCCCTGTTTCAAGATATTTGCTAATGCACGGTTAATTATCACATATAGCTTACTATAATTCATTTTACAGGGAGACCTCCTGCAGGTAACATACTAGCAGTTTATGAAGCAAAATAACCTCACTATAGATTAGAACTGTTTCACTACTGGTCAGACAGTTGCTGCTTCTAGGCCTTCTCACTTCACTTTGCTAATTTGAACAAGGCTTTATTTTTATATTTGTCAGCAGCAAGACTGTAGCATGGTTGTTAAACCTCTCCCAGGCCTAATTAGAGTAGCAATGCTAGCATTCATAATGAATCTCGTGTCCTGGGTTGGAGGAGGTAGCCGTGGTGCTACAGTAGCTTCCTGGCAGACAGTTGCTGGCAGGTTTAAGGTAGCTTGTGGCTTGCAATATTAAGTGACTGTTGAAATTCATTGACTCCACTGCGGCTTATGTGTCTAGATGACAACAAGTTTACACGGTTCTTTTATAGTTACAGCAAATGGGTCCATTTAAATATTTATTAGGTGATTATGGTGATGTGAAATGGAAAAAAATTGCAAAGTACAGTATTGCATGTATAACTGTTTTAACTGTTTGTACAAAATAGGCCTGTGGTATCATTTGAAATTACAGCATCTTTTTTTCCTCATAAATATTTATAGTGTATCAGTAGCTAGGAATGCTAATTTATTTGCATTTTGTTTCTTATTTAATTTGACAGCCATTTGGGTAGCCATTAAAGGCACTCGCTCTGATTTGAATGAAGGATATTTCAATCAGTAGTTGAGTGGCATTTTGATTGGAGTGGGTGAAGTTCAATTTTAGGAGTTTTTTTCGCCTTTATGAGACCCAGAAAGGAGTGTTACCTGTGTGTGCTCGATGATGGGAGCACCCGCAGAAGGCCTGCTTCTCTGAAACTTTTGCTTTTGAAGAATTTGTTGTAATTGTTGGATCAAATGTGGTCAACATGGGTTTTTTTGTTCTTTGTCTGGTTTAATCAAAGTGAAAAGAACGTAAGAGCCAAGTATAAATGTCCTCAAAAATTAACCAAGAGTTGTAAAATTTAACTAAGACTAGGATGATAGAATGAACTATCTGAGGTATATAGATGAAAGAACTAAATGCATACAGGAGAAAAAGAAATCAAATTAACTGACAGCTTTTAGCTGTTTACTTTTTCATAGAAACAGAAGAGATGGGAGTGAGTCAAGCCACTCAGGGGCATGAGAGAACATGATAATGATACCCAGGCATGTGAAAGCAAATATGTACATTGGAAATGCTGTCAGTAATAGCACAGAAAATAGGTATAATGAAGAGAAATCAAGCACAGTACAGTAAATTTACTCTGAATATAGTGTGTGTCTCTATATATAAACTTAAGCACAGCATGAGAGACTTGGTCTTGTAAAGAGAGTAATTAAATATGTTCTAGCAGCTTCCCTCATGATGCTATCACAGAACTTTGCTGTTGTTTAGAAATTTAAATTTGCTGCAAGTGGGTGGCATAGCTTTCTAAATCTGTATTTTATAAAGAACATAAATTAACAGCAGAGATAACAAATCTGAAGTCAGGGGAGGTGTAAGATGCACATCATTGTCAGGGAAAGGCAGCGAACGCCAGCTGAAGGGAATTAAATGTTTTGAGACATTGGCCAACATGCATCCACAGGTCTGATGCATGCTTTGCTAATTCTGTGCAAATACTTTCTTTGATAGATTCACATCAACTTCAGCAGTCTTGAAACACATTCCCTTTTCTTGTACTGAAAAATTAATTGGAAATTAATTTAATTTAATTTAATTGGTTCTGCCCTCTTCGAGTGTTCCACTTTTTTGCATTCCTTTGTTCTCCTTTAGTGCTTTTCCTTCTACAGTTCTCTCACAATGTCACCTATGGCCACCCTTGCTCTTTAAAAAATTGTAAACAGTTATTCTGTTTCTCTTGCAAGGGAGTGACATGAATATTTAAAAAATGTATAATTGGAAGGAGCAGAATTAAAAACTTAAATTAGAAAGCAATGAGCATAATCGAGATTTAGAAGACCTCCATGATTGGGTATACTGAGATTTCTAGAGACCAGCAGTGGAGAGGGAAATATCTTGGCTATTGCAGGCAGTTTTGTCAATTATACTTGGGGAAAGTAGTTTCAAAGCCCAGAAATATTGACAACAACTTCAAATGGAGATGGAGAAGTTTCATACTTTTGAAAATGAGGTGAGTTAGTCTTCCAAATATGATAAGAAATGTCCAGGAAGTAAAATGGAGGCATGGAGCTGTATTAAGTCTGCCTCACCAAGCTACTGTAATGTCCACAGGTTTCCTTAAGGCTTGCTGTAACACGCCTAGGATTGGGATTTAGTCTACTCTATAGAGCACAAGACTGGTTGATATTTTGTTACTTCATTAATATTTATTTGCTAATAGTAAAAAGCAAGGCAGCAGTCATATAGGGATATGTTTAATGCTGGCTTTAGTTCGTTTGGTGCCCTTGCTCAAAACTGGGAGAACTAGTGACTGAAAGATGCTAGTACAGGACAAACAGTAAGAATTACTTATTAGTGCTCAGTTGAGAATGGATGGTTCAGCTTCTTTTCTGCTAGGAGAATTTAAAAGCTTAGGTGATGAATTACTGCATTAATAAACTATCATATGATTATATAGATATTTACCCTCAGGTTTAAGAAACCTGTGCTTTCTCCCTGAACTAGTTTTGAGTGAAGTCCTATTATTGCCTTAAGATGGTAAGTTTAACTTGCACCTCAATGGAATGAACATCCATCAGCTCGGGGGCAGGACACTGCCAGTGTCTGTGTTCTGGTGCACACACAATACCCCTCCGTCTGCAGGGCTGTCCATCTAATTCCTTTCACAAGCACTAAATTCAGTCAGAAGACGAAGGGGGAAAAAAAGAACATTCTTTAGCTTTTTGAGTCTGGAACTTCTGTCCTACTCTTTGCTCAGATTTTCCAGTGAGATCACTTCCTGAATGGGGCATAATATGAATAAGTGTTCTGAGAGGCAGGTTGAAAAGCTAAGCGTGCAGAAACTGTCCAGCTTTGCGGTATCCCATCAGTGACAAAGCTGAATTTGGTTCAAGTTTTACAATAAGCTCAGAAGTTTCATGTGTGCAGCTTGAATAAGATGAGCTTTTATTGCATCTTATATGATGTTTCATTAAATGCTAAGTTCTAACAATACTATTTAGGTTTTAAAGCACCTTAACGTATATAACCGCATTGTGATTTCAATAGAACAATTTGGTCTAAACAGAAAAATGTCAGAATTTCCTTCTAAAAGTACCTGCCAATTACATGGTTTCACCTCCTTATAAAGTGCAAAGACAGACTGCAAAATATCAAAAGTAGTACAGTTATCATCAGTCATGTTAACAGAAAATTTGTGCCCTAGTTAAAGACCAGGATTCTGTCCAAACACAGTGCAGAAGATGTTAACTTTCCCCATAAATATTTCAGTGCAAGCCTACTTGGAAAAAGAAAAGTAAGATAAGGTATAAATTTACAGTTGACTGGTGGTTTATCCTAGGACTCATACAGTTGGTTTTTGCTGGTAATAGTTCCTAAGAATGAGCTAAGAAAGAATGGCTTGCTTTCTTCCATCTGTCACTTTTTGTGGTTGGTTTCCTAAGTTAGACACCCCTCTCACTTTTACTTCATTGAGAAACTAAAACTGTTTATGCAGCATTGCAAAACTATCTTAAATACAGGTGAAGTACAAACAGCCATTTCTCAAATACAGTAGAAGATAAAATTAGTTATACAACAGTTTATGAAGAGCAACTATAAGAAGCAGAACAGAACTAGTCAAAGTTAGCTGATGTTCTCTGAAAGGCTGTTGGTCTTCAGAGAACAGCCTTCCAGGAACATCCCCAGAATTTTTCTAGCTCCAGAAATGGGGTGATTTTCTTGATCATTAAGCATGTTAAGCACTACATCAACTATCCTTTTCACTAGTTAGAGTGACATCAAGGGGTCACTTCCAATTCCTGCAGTACCTGCACCGTCCTGGACTGCCAAAGCTTCTTTAATGAAGCTGGCACTGCACCCCTTGTCTGGCCCTCCCTGGTTTTAAGAACCCTTGTTCAACACATGACCAGGTTTTTCTGAAGTGATTTAATATTTTGGTACTGATAAACTGCTCTTGTCTGCTGAATACAGTCTGAATTTTTGAAGTAGGATTAATGAAATATTCACACAGAAACGTGAGATTGAACTGGAAAAAAAAAAAAACAAAAAAACTGTATGTGCCTGAAAGCAGAGCTGAGTGTTTTGGCTCAGTGAGACTAGGTTACAGACATGGGTTTTTTCTATTAATTCATGCACAGAGGCTTTCTCATGTTCAACTTTCTACCTTGGAGAAATGGCAAAATCAACATAGATTTGCAAAAAAAAAAAGCCATGCTGGAATAATTGTCTGATGTTCATAACGAATCATGAATATCTGAAGCCAGATTTTTAGAGGAGACAGTATCTATTCTAAGCTGAAATTATATATGTCAACTAGAGGGGAAAAAATTGGGAAGAAAGCCCTGCAGAAGACCATATGAACATAGCAGACCCTTCAGCTCCTGCTTTGGAGGAATTATAAACGGGATGGGGAATTCACAGATTTAATTAAGCAAATACAAAGCTTAAAAGGAGTGTTGGAACACATGGGCTAAATTAAGCTTGCATATACTTATTTATCTTAAAGAATCTATGAAATCAAATATTTGAAGTGTGTGTATGTATTGTACATACATCCAATACACGGTTGATTACTTATCCAGTGCTATAGCCTTCTCTTCCTCTGTTTTGTGCCACAACTTTGTGATATCTTTACTCAAGGTAATATTAACTACTTTATTTTCAAGAGATTTCTGCAGTTTAATAGTTGAAGTTAATGTATTTTTTAAGTTGGTCAGCACCACTACAGGTCCATTATTATAATCCTTATCTATTAATTCTAGTAACACTGTAAGTTGGGGATGTGCTGTTTTCCCTACTGAGCTAATGCAGAAGAAAAGGCAGAGATCTTGTTCCAGAGATGGGTATTAAAATCTGGCTCTGAGTACAAACTCCTTCTCTCACCACTGAGTCGCTCCTCTGCTGACACTCCATGTTGTGACCCATTTTGACAAAGGACCCTGAGGGGCAGGGAGGGCTGCAAAAAAGCCTGAGAGAGAGCAGCATGAGAGAAAAGCACTCGCTGCAGTGTGGCAAAATAAGGATTCTTTTTTCAATATCAGGACAAATAATTTTGGATTATCAGTAATGCAATAAACTATATTGTATCTCTGTGCATGACACTGGGAAATAGAAATCCATTTTTTCAGCTGAATGAAAAATAGGAGGTCCGAGTGTCAAGATCATAGCACTAGGACAAGTTGGAAACTTTCCAGTGGAACATTTTTCTCTCAGCTAGTGCTGGTTCACCAAAACCTAACACGTTGCATGAAAATGTCTATTCCAATGAAATTTTTGATGGAAATGTGCTTGGTTTCCTGCCAGCTCCCTCGCTTTTCCCAGCTCTCAGCTCCCCGGCATCTCAGGTGGAATGGTGCCAGAAAGTCAAGTTTCTCCACGTTCTTGGCCTGTTTGGCAGACTGCCACAAAGGATGGGAGTCTGGGCTCACGAAAGTGGACAAGAAACCTTATACATGCACATACAACCATACACATACTCTCACAGGTCATTTAAATCCATGTCAGTTCATTCAAAATAAAGGTTTTTTTACATAGAGGGCCTTTTAAATATGACCCTCCTATGGAAAATTTCTCATGTTGGAATTTTAATAACTAAAAAAAAATGGGGAAGTATGAAAAATTTTCCTTATAAGGGAAATACTGGTTCCTGTGCAACTGCCTGTTGCACTATTGTCATTAATGCTATCAACACCTCCATCTGCTTCTCCTTTTCATTGCATAACAAGATCTATATTTGTAACAGGTAAGGTGTGTACACACTTAACCTTAACAAAACAAGATGATATTTTTAGAGTTTTGTAAATATTTATTTTTAAAATTCCTCTTAAGCCACCTTAAATAAGGCAGGCAATCTTCTCTTGGTCACTAAGTTTTAGTCTGTGGATTGAGGGGATAGAGAGTTTCAATGTTTTTGGCTGAATAATAAACAGAAAACACTGAAATACTGACCAAGAGGTCCCTGAAACAGGAGCACTGTAATGTACTTTTCCATAGCCTCACTTCATGCACTGCAAGCTGCTCAGTCACTTGTTATATGTAAGTAAATAAATAAACTTCAGTCACACTGTGTTAGGTAATTTCTGACTAGGGGGTGTGCTCCCATTTGAGACAAAAAGTAATTGATCCCAGTAGCCATTAATGAATTCTTTTTCTGATTATTCTTAATACTTTGCATTAGCATAACAAAGTCAGGCTCTTTAGGAGATCAGTACTTGAAGTAGTTAATTTTTCACTTGAGCTTTTGAGGAGCTGGGATTTATAGTAGTAGATAAAGTTCTGACTATTTCATAGAAGAAAGGTTCCAGAGAAGAAATGCACTGCTGGGTAAATTGGTGGTGTGGTCATCAAGTCTGAGCCTCACTGACAGCTTGTTAAAAAAAATGTTGCTTTTGTAATAAAATGTTAAATGTTCTATATAAGATGCTAAAATTTCTATTAAACATAGAAAATATCTTTCTTTCTCAAAGTAAGGAAAAAACCCACTACTTGGTTTTTTGGCTTTGGTTTGGTTTGGTTTGTTTTTTTCTTTTTTTTGTGGGAGATGTGTAGTAGGGCAGGAGGCTGCATTGATGCTGTCCCCGGCTCTTTCATAAAACTGTAGTGTGATCTCAAATTCCTCCAAATGTCTTTTTATTCTGAAGTGATGAAACAGGAATGAGCAGCAAAACACTCCTGCATTAATGATAACATTATGTGCACACATGTTTGTAAAATACAGATAAAATGCACTATTAGACTCACTAACCATTAATTTGGGGTGTCGAAGTGGGGTGTTTTTATGCTTGGAGTTAACTTTGCATATTCTAAATGCATGGTTTTGCCCCTATCATTGTAATAATGCTGAAGAAATTGGTTTCAAGCAGCTGAAGAAAGAGGGTAAAGAATTTATTGACTGTCATGTCCCTCGTTGTGGCTGCACAGAATCCCAAGATCCTTTGCTTGCATTAATTTTGACATCAGTCTGTCCATGAGTAGAAGAAAATGGGATGTGTGTGCATACACACACACATACACATCAGGACTGAGCCATTCAAATTAATCCACTGAAGAAAATTAGTAAATAAGATCACAAACTTTTTAATCGGTTTGCTATTAATTGTTACTTGCTAAAAATGATGGAACAGAAACCTGTATGTTAACAGTTGCTTTCCAATGTCCCTAAATTGAACTCTCAGTTGCCCTCTCTAATCTCCTAATCTTTTTGCAAAGGAGAGCAGAAGGGCCTCTCTACAAAGCAGTCTTGACTGCTTTATTTGACTCATTGGGGTAAGAGGAAAAAAGGAGGAGGGGGTGCAGCACATATCATGCTGCAAACACAATTCAACATGTGCAATGAAGTGACAGCTGAATTCTTCAGGTCGTTATGTCAAAGGATCAGTGTTGGACTGTAGTGTGGCAGCAAAGATGTCTTGTACTCTTATCTGACTAGTGTTGTCTAAGAGCAACAGTCTGACTGAGGGGGAAAAAGAATCAGCTCAGCTCTCTGTAAAATAGAACAACACTGGCAGACTTTCCTCAGAAACTACCTTGTACAAAATGAAGCTCAGCTCCTTGCTGTAAGACTGAACTCATTCTGACTTCTCTCCACTGTTGCACACACTCGCAGCTGCTCTCTGGTGGAAAGAGAAAAATCTGATTTCCATACAGAAGTACATCACCTAAGATTTTGAACTTTTGTCTGTTCACCCAGTCATAATGTAAGACAATTTTCTGATTGCTCTCTGTATGTATTAAGGGGCTCAGTTAAGTCTGTGACTGAAAATTTGGGTCTGGATCCAAGTGTTTGACCATTTCTACCCCGTAACATAAAAGTCTGAAACAAGAATTCCACAGAAAAAAATTACTCTCCCAGTATTTTAGGATACTGGTTTTCATGTCACCTGAAAGAGAGTGAGACACAATCACGTTGTGCAGTGTGTGTTGTGCTTCGTGCTCTCAGGAGGAGCCTGATTTTCTTAATGCAAACAAATAGTTTGGGGTTAGACTCAAGGTGTTTCTGTTCCCAATGTACAAACCTTCATGGCAGTTTCTGTTAGCTCTTCATGTTGTGGGACCTCAGACTCACAGTGGAATCACCCTTATCCAAGAAGCAAGAATTCTAGACTCCATATGCTGAACTGGACTGAGACCAATGGGCCTGTACAGAATGTAGGTTCTCATATATCTGGGGGTTCAGGAACACGACCAGTGCAGTCCTGGGCCTGGGGGACAGGAGGCAGTGGGGGAGAGCTGCCACAGAGAACAGAGCTAGGGATTTGGGCTTCAATTTTTATAGGAGGCTATGGAAGTAAGGGCATCTTTCTTCTATAGTCTGTCATGAATACCTATTAAAAGCTTATATTTCTTGCTATGGATCTCTCTCCATTAGCTGTAGTAAACTGGATCTGATTTCTTGATCTATCTTTCTGTAATCAACTACCTTGATCCCAAAAGCCGATTGCAGTAACTAAATTAAACTGTGTGCAGTGGTGTATTGTCCCATCAGATGGCACAGATGAGTTCTACAGTCTTGGAGTCACTCAAATCAACTATTAATAGCTGCATTTAATGTAAGAATTCCTAGGCGGTTTAGTTTTTCTTTAGTCATAAGATATTCTGGAGGGTTTTTTCTTCTTCCCGAAATTGTTGTGCTGTTTTCGGTACTTAAGAGACAGACTCCAAAGGAAGCAGCCATTCCTAACCTATGCAGACAAAGGGAGTGGTTCCCTTAGCAACAGGAACCATGTGGAGGTTCTCAGAGAGCTCTCTTTTCCCCCTACTCGTGTTTTCTTTTAACTCAACATTTTGCACAGCATCTTGCATGGAGACTCCGACAGCTGGGCTGGAGGCAAGCGGTTCTCCCGGCTCTAGCTAACCAGTGCTCGAAAGGCAATTGTTCTGCACTCATCAGACAGAAAAAATGATAATCGTGGGTAAGTGAACTGGCACACAATCAGAGTTCATGCTGAGGAGGGGGAAAGTTTACTGGCTGGCAACCAGAAGTGTCCAGCACTTCCCAATAGGCATGTATGCTTGAAACAGGGGTATTAATGTGACACTTGTCTTGTTTACTGGTGGGATTGTATTTATGAAATGCATTTAGCATTTCAGGGTTTGGAATCATTTGCACAACTGGGTTCTTGTCCTCAGTATGCTACTGACTTCCTTTATAGCCCTGACCATCTCACCTCACCTCTCTGTTTTCCTTCACCATCCAGTAAATGGAGATGATATGCCATGAGGATCTTGAATAGACTGTAAAGTACTGTGGAAATATACCATATTACTTGTCAAAATTGCAGTTTGCTTCTGAAATTAATGATAAGGTGTGCAGAATCTAAGATAAAGTATTGCTCTCTGACTGAAGATTTAACTCGATTAACTTTTCTATAGGTAGATCTAGTTGCTGTTCTTCATGGTAAGAAGAGGAGGCTTGTGCATGTAATGCCTGTACATACATCTGCACATGAATAAATATTTGAGTGTGCTGGTGTATAAGTAAGAGAAATAGAGCAGTTTATTTCCGTCAAAATAGCTACAGCATTGGTAAAATAGTAGCTGTGTTTCAGTGAAATCCAGCATACTATAATATAATGAAATTTAATCTTTGTATGTATGAAATAAACACTTGTTCTGCTGTCTCTAAAGTGTTACATATTACCAGAGCTCTTGTCAGTCTCAGCTGGAAAAGCCTAATGCATAAACTCTGTAAGTTTGTTGTCATTTTGCCTAAAAAGAGACATCTGAATTAATTCAATTTTAAGTCAGTTATTTTGTGGGAGGGTTGCATAAGGGCGGAATTTGTCTCTCAGTTCTTCCTCATTAAATGTACGAAGTTCCTCTGGTCATAATTTTTCATCACGTTTGAATTAAAACTCAGGCACTGGAGTTCCTGTTTAGACAAACGGAGCTGCACACTGCCCCTTGGGATGCAGGCTCCCTCTCACTCCACGCTCACAGACCAGTCTCCTCCTGACGCAGTGGATGCATTTCCACCACGGGCAACTTGCGACTCTTATTCCAAATGTGATTACTGCAGCAAAAAAGAGTCGTGGGTGGCTACGTGCGCAGGGCAGCTGCAGAAGGACCAGACTGCTCTCCACAGTCCTGTCACTGATGTGCTGTTATTACTCTTATGCTATGTGCCATGCTAACCTTCTACATATCACCTGCTGGGTGCTTGTACAGCACCCGGTACCACTGAGCTTTCCCTAGATGATCACAGATTCAGTCATAATACTCCCTTTTTGCATGGTAATTGACATTTTGTCTCCTTGCTCCAATTAAAATTAAGAAAGATTGCCACGTTTGCACCTTTGTGAATAATGCTCGCTTTTGTGCCTGAGTGAAGATGAAGGCAATAATGTAATGAACTCAATGAAATGAGTTGTTCTCATTTTCTCTCTGTGGTTTTATTTCCCTCCTTTTATGCTCTAATTCAAATAATACTACTGCATGAATCATTGATAATAGCTAAGGTACAGGACTGAAATATTTTGTAATTAGTAGGCAGTGTTTGCATTCCAAATTACAATTTATTATGTATATTTTGTAATACGTGAATAAAATCCTGGGTTTAGGTTGGGGTTTTTGTTTGGTCTGTTTGTTTGTTTATTTGGTTGGTTAAGCAAAGATTTAGGTAATTTCAGATTGATCTTCTTGATTTCTTCCCCTGTCCTCATTTGATGTCTAGTTCTGCAGTTTTCTCTTGTTTGATTTACCATACTGTTTTGGGTAGAGTTTATTTTCATTCAGCCAGACCTGCTGTTAAAGATTTTGTATGAATAAGCCACTGAGAGCCCTTTGAGTTACTTCAGATTTAATAAGTTTGTACTGTTATTAGCAGTAGTTATACTGTGCCTTTCATCCAAGCGTTTGAAGAGCACTACAAATGTAAATGAAGTCTCCTCAGAAATCTGGAGACAAGGAAATAACATTAAGGGATCACTTCATCCAGAAACTAAGTAAATAACAAGAGTTCTAATCATCTGCAGGAGTGCTACATATCTTAGAACAGGAAGCAGAGCTCTAATGTAGAAGCAGATTACATTGATACCAAGACCTAGTTCAATTTCTTGCTGCTTTGCATACAGGACACATATACATACTGTGCTGAAATGGAAGAAAAGTGGATGTTAGTCTTAAAGATTAAAGAAATGAATGATGATTGACCTATAGGAAGAGTTATGAGAAGCTTATTTATGTGGCTGGCAGCCAAGAACTTGGAAAAGTTTCATGCTTTTAGCAAGAAGGATAATCTCATACAGATTTCTGGATCTTACCATTTTTATATACTATATGATTTTTTAACACAAAGTGAAAGGCAAGGGCTATAATATGAGCAATTATTTTTTCAGTCTGATTTATTAATTAAAAATCAGCCAGCATAGCTTGTCCAAGATACCTCTGGCTAAAAAGCAAACCATATATTAGGTTGTGCATGGATCATGGGTTTTTGTATTTTAGCTCTGAGAAGAGGACTGGTGTGATGGCCTGGTGTGACAGTGCCCCTAGCAACCTGCCATCAGTCATCTGCTCCACTGGGAAAACACATCACTATTGCATGAAGGTAGGCAAGGGGCATCCTCTTCTGGAAAGACTTTTTAGCATCTTTTGTGGGAAGAGCCAGAAAATTTAGGAATTGTGAATGCCTCTTTCTTAATTGTTTCAAGTCCTGGAACTGGTCTGGCATTTTCAGAACCCTAAAGGATTGAAGAAGCCAGGACCTGTGCCCATATACACTCTGTAGCTGTTCAGCAAAGTAGCTGGAGTCTTTATCCTTGTGTCATTTAAGTCCTGGCTCCAGGTGTGTCTGCCTGGTGAGCCCTGTAACGGAGTTAGAGAGACGTGTGCGGGTCAAATGCCAGTCAGTCCACGGGACTAATGGCCTGGCGACTTGCTTGTATATATGGATTCCCTGAGAGTAGACAAAGTGCCTCAAATTTTTCATTGCCTCGACATCCCACTCAGTCATGTTGTACCACAGAGCCAAATGCAATTCTTACTGTAGTGTATGCTAGGGTGCTCCTACTGACATAGGTGACAGCAGCTGTGAAAACACTGCAGCAACGGCTTTAGCTCCTTCCAGGTTGATGAGACGACAAACTCTCCAAAGACCCCTGAGAGCACTCTAATTTCTAAAGTGTGCTAAATCTAATGGCTTCATGTCTTCATTGCTAGTGTCATCTTTGCTAGCTCATTTATGACAAGATTTTCTATAATCACATTATGTTAGTTTGATGTATAGGCATACTTGATGTGGTATGAACTCTACTGAATAAACTGGAAAGTGTTATAGCCTAAAGAGTTATTTCACTGAAAAAACATACTCCCTAGCAATTAAGATGTAACAATAACAATGTGATGTGCTTAAAAACTTAATGGCAACAAGCAGCACGCACACATCTTCTGAAGTACAAGAGTAG